>NC_139224.1:172772839-173052996 GCF_055691185.1 Crinia signifera | reverse complement strand
TGTTCCCACTTCTGTACAATGTGTACAATCCTCCGGCTCGCTCAGCGCTGGCACAGTGGCCACTGCTGTAACATTGTGCTGCATGATACAGGCAGAGAACGTGTTCCCACTTCTGTACCATGTGTACAATCCTCCGGCTCGCTCAGCGCTGGCACAGTGGCCACTGCTGTAACATTGTGCTGCATGATACAGGCAGAGAGCGTGTTCCCATTTCTGTACAATGTGTACAATCCTCCGGCTCGCTCAGTGCTGGCATAGTGGCCACTGCTGTAACATTGTGCTGCATGATACAGGCAGAGAACGTGTTCCCACTTCTGTACAATGTGTACAATCCTCCGGCTCGCTCAGCGCTGGCACAGTGGCCACTGCTGTAACATTGTGCTGCATGATACAGGCAGAGAACGTGTTCCCACTTCTGTACCATGTGTACAATCCTCCGGCTCGCTCAGCGCTGGCACAGTGGTCACTGCTGTAACATTGTGCTGCATGATACAGGCAGAGAGCGTGTTCCCACTTCTGTACAATGTGCACAATCCTCCGGCTCGCTCAGCGCTGGCACAGTGGCCACTGCTGTAACATTGTGCTGCATGATACAGGCAGAGAACGTGTTCCCACTTCTGTACAATGTGTACAATCCTCCGGCTCGCTCAGCGCTGGCACAGTGGCCACTGCTGTAACATTGTGCTGCATGATACAGGCAGAGAACGTGTTCCCACTTCTGTACAATGTGTACAATCCTCCGGCTCGCTCAGCGCTGGCACAGTGGTCACTGCTGTAACATTGTGCTGCATGATACAGGCAGAGAGCGTGTTCCCACTTCTGTACCATGTGTACAATCCTCCGGCTCGCTCAGCGCTGGCACAGTGGCCACTGCTGTAACATTGTGCTGCATGATACAGGCAGAGAGCGTGTTCCCATTTCTGTACAATGTGTACAATCCTCCGGCTCGCTCAGTGCTGGCATAGTGGCCACTGCTGTAACATTGTGCTGCATGATACAGGCAGAGAACGTGTTCCCACTTCTGTACCATGTGTACAATCCGCCGGCTCGCTCAGCGCTGGCACAGTGGCCACTGCTGTAACATTGTGCTGTATGATACAGGCAGGGAGCGTGTTCCCACTTCTGTACCATGTGTACAATCCGCCGGCTCGCTCGCTCAGCGCTGGCACAGTGGCCACTGCTGTAACATTGTGCTGCATGATACAGGCAGAGAACGTGTTCCCACTTCTGTACAATGTGTACAATCCGCCGGCTCGCTCAGCGCTGACACAGTGGCCACTGCTGTAACATTGTGCTGCATGATACAGGCAGAGAACGTGTTCCCACTTCTGTACAATCCGCCGGCTCGCTCGCTCAGTGCTGGCACAGTGGTCACTGCTGTAACATTGTGCTGCATGATACAGGCAGAGAGCGTGTTCCCACTTCTGTACAATGTGTACAATCCGCCGGCTCGCTCAGCGCTGGCACAGTGGCCACTGCTGTAACATTGTGCTGCATGATACAGGCAGAGAACGTGTTCCCACTTCTGTACAATGTGTACAATCCGCCGGCTCGCTCAGCGCTGGCACAGTGGCCACTGCTGTAACATTGTGCTGCATGATACAGGCAGAGAGCGTGTTCCCACTTCTGTACAATGTGTACAATCCGCCGGCTCGCTCGCTCAGCGCTGGCACAGTGGCCACTGCTGTAACATTGTGCTGCATGATACAGGCAGAGAGCGTGTTCCCACTTCTGTACAATGTGTACAATCCGCCGGCTCGCTCAGCGCTGGCACAGTGGCCACTACTGTAACATTGTGCTGCATGATACAGGCAGAGAGCGTGTTCCCACTTCTGTACCATGTGCACAATCCGCCGGCTCGCTCAGCGCTGGCACAGTGGTCACTGCTGTAACATTGTGCTGCATGATACAGGCAGAGAACGTGTTCCCACTTCTGTACAATGTGCACAATCCGCCGGCTCGCTCGCTCAGCGCTGGCACAGTGGCCACTGCTGTAACATTGTGCTGCATGATACAGGCAGAGAGCGTGTTCCCACTTCTGTACAATGTGTACAATCCGCCGGCTCGCTCGCTCAGTGCTGGCACAGTGGCCACTGCTGTAACATTGTGCTGCATGATACAGGCAGAGAGCGTGTTCCCACTTCTGTACAATGTGTACAATCCGCCGGCTCGCTCAGCGCTGGCACAGTGGCCACTGCTGTAACATTGTGCTGCATGATACAGGCAGAGAACGTGTTCCCACTTCTGTACAATGTGTACAATCCGCCGGCTCACTCAGCGCTGGCACAGTGGCCACTGCTGTAACATTGTGCTGCATGATACAGGCAGAGAGCGTGTTCCCACTTCTGTACAATGTGTACAATCCGCCGGCTCGCTCAGCGCTGGCACAGTGGCCACTGCTGTAACATTGTGCTGCATGATACAGGCAGAGAACGTGTTCCCACTTCTGTACAATGTGTACAATCCGCCGGCTCGCTCAGCGCTGGCACAGTGGCCACTGCTGTAACATTGTGCTGCATGATACAGGCAGAGAACGTGTTCCCACTTCTGTACAATGTGTACAATCCGCCGGCTCGCTCGCTCAGCGCTGGCACAGTGGCGACTGCTGTAACATTGTGCTGCATGATACAGGCAGAGAACGTGTTCCCACTTCTGTACAATGTGTACAATCCGCCGGCTCGCTCAGCGCTGGCACAGTGGCCACTGCTGTAACATTGTGCTGCATGATACAGGCAGAGAGCGTGTTCCCACTTCTGTACAATGTGTACAATCCGCCGGCTCGCTCAGCGCTGGCACAGTGGCCACTGCTGTAACATTGTGCTGCATGATACAGGCAGAGAACGTGTTCCCACTTCTGTACAATGTGTGCAATCCGCCGGCTCGCTCAGTGCTGGCACAGTGGCCACTGCTGTAACATTGTGCTGCATGATACAGGCAGAGAACGTGTTCCCACTTCTGTACAATGTGTGCAATCCGCCGGCTCGCTCAGTGCTGGCACAGTGGTCACTGCTGTAACATTGTGCTGCATGATACAGGCAGAGAGCGTGTTCCCACTTCTGTACAATGTGTACAATACGCCGGCTCGTTCGCTCAGCGCTGGCACAGTGGCCACTGCTGTAACATTGTGCTGCATGATACAGGCAGAGAGCGTGTTCCCACTTCTGTACAATGTGCACAATCCGCCGGCTCGCTCAGCGCTGGCACAGTGGCCACTGCTGTAACATTGTGCTGCATGATACAGACAGAGAGCGTGTTCCCACTTCTGTACCATGTGTACAATCCGCCGGCTCGCTCAGCGCTGGCACAGTGGTCACTGCTGTAACATTGTGCTGCATGATACAGGCAGAGAACGTGTTCCCACTTCTGTACAATGTGTGCAATCCGCCGGCTCGCTCAGTGCTGGCACAGTGGTCACTGCTGTAACATTGTGCTGCATGATACAGGCAGAGAACGTGTTCCCACTTCTGTACAATGTGTGCAATCCGCCGGCTCGCTCAGTGCTGGCACAGTGGTCACTGCTGTAACATTGTGCTGCATGATACAGGCAGAGAGCGTGTTCCCACTTCTGTACCATGTGTACAATCCGCCGGCTCGCTCAGCGCTGGCACAGTGGCCACTGCTGTAACATTGTGCTGCATGATACAGGCAGAGAACGTGTTCCCACTTCTGTACAATGTGTACAATCCGCCGGCTCGCTCAGCGTTGGCACAGTGGCCACTGCTGTAACATTGTGCTGCATGATACAGGCAGAGAGCGTGTTCCCACTTCTGTACCATGTGTACAATCCGCCGGCTCGCTCAGCGCTGGCACAGTGGTCACTGCTGTAACATTGTGCTGCATGATACAGGCAGAGAGCGTGTTCCCACTTCTGTACAATGTGCACAATCCTCCGGCTCGCTCAGCGCTGGCACAGTGGCCACTGCTGTAACATTGTGCTGCATGATACAGGCAGAGAACGTGTTCCCACTTCTGTACAATGTGTACAATCCGCCGGCTCGCTCAGCGCTGGCACAGTGGTCACTGCTGTAACATTGTGCTGCATGATACAGGCAGAGAGCGTGTTCCCACTTCTGTACCATGTGTACAATCCGCCGGCTCGCTCAGCGCTGGCACAGTGGTCACTGCTGTAACATTGTGCTGCATGATACAGGCAGAGAGCGTGTTCCCACTTCTGTACAATGTGCACAATCCTCCGGCTCGCTCAGCGCTGGCACAGTGGCCACTGCTGTAACATTGTGCTGCATGATACAGGCAGAGAACGTGTTCCCACTTCTGTACAATGTGTACAATCCTCCGGCTCGCTCAGCGCTGGCACAGTGGCCACTGCTGTAACATTGTGCTGCATGATACAGGCAGAGAGCGTGTTCCCACTTCTGTACAATGTGTACAATCCTCCGGCTCGCTCGCTCAGCGCTGGCACAGTGGTCACTGCTGTAACATTGTGCTGCATGATACAGGCAGAGAACGTGTTCCCACTTCTGTACAATGTGTACAATCCTCCGGCTCGCTCAGCGCTGGCACAGTGGCCACTGCTGTAACATTGTGCTGCATGATACAGGCAGAGAACGTGTTCCCACTTCTGTACCATGTGTACAATCCTCCGGCTCGCTCAGCGCTGGCACAGTGGCCACTGCTGTAACATTGTGCTGCATGATACAGGCAGAGAGCGTGTTCCCATTTCTGTACAATGTGTACAATCCTCCGGCTCGCTCAGTGCTGGCATAGTGGCCACTGCTGTAACATTGTGCTGCATGATACAGGCAGAGAACGTGTTCCCACTTCTGTACAATGTGTACAATCCTCCGGCTCGCTCAGCGCTGGCACAGTGGCCACTGCTGTAACATTGTGCTGCATGATACAGGCAGAGAACGTGTTCCCACTTCTGTACCATGTGTACAATCCTCCGGCTCGCTCAGCGCTGGCACAGTGGTCACTGCTGTAACATTGTGCTGCATGATACAGGCAGAGAGCGTGTTCCCACTTCTGTACAATGTGCACAATCCTCCGGCTCGCTCAGCGCTGGCACAGTGGCCACTGCTGTAACATTGTGCTGCATGATACAGGCAGAGAACGTGTTCCCACTTCTGTACAATGTGTACAATCCTCCGGCTCGCTCAGCGCTGGCACAGTGGCCACTGCTGTAACATTGTGCTGCATGATACAGGCAGAGAACGTGTTCCCACTTCTGTACAATGTGTACAATCCTCCGGCTCGCTCAGCGCTGGCACAGTGGTCACTGCTGTAACATTGTGCTGCATGATACAGGCAGAGAGCGTGTTCCCACTTCTGTACCATGTGTACAATCCTCCGGCTCGCTCAGCGCTGGCACAGTGGCCACTGCTGTAACATTGTGCTGCATGATACAGGCAGAGAGCGTGTTCCCATTTCTGTACAATGTGTACAATCCTCCGGCTCGCTCAGTGCTGGCATAGTGGTCACTGCTGTAACATTGTGCTGCATGATACAGGCAGAGAACGTGTTCCCACTTCTGTACCATGTGTACAATCCTCCGGCTCGCTCAGCGCTGGCACAGTGGCCACTGCTGTAACATTGTGCTGCATGATACAGGCAGAGAGCGTGTTCCCATTTCTGTACAATGTGTACAATCCTCCGGCTCGCTCAGCGCTGGCACAGTGGTCACTGCTGTAACATTGTGCTGTAGGATACAGGCAGAGAACGTGTTCCCACTTCTGTACCATGTGTACAATCCGCCGGCTCGCTCGCTCAGCGCTGGCACAGTGGCCACTGCTGTAACATTGTGCTGCATGATACAGGCAGAGAACGTGTTCCCACTTCTGTACAATGTGTACAATCCGCCGGCTCGCTCAGCGCTGACACAGTGGCCACTGCTGTAACATTGTGCTGCATGATACAGGCAGAGAACGTGTTCCCACTTCTGTACAATGTGTACAATCCGCCGGCTCGCTCGCTCAGTGCTGGCACAGTGGTCACTGCTGTAACATTGTGCTGCATGATACAGGCAGAGAGCGTGTTCCCACTTCTGTACAATGTGTACAATCCGCCGGCTCGCTCAGCGCTGGCACAGTGGCCACTGCTGTAACATTGTGCTGCATGATACAGGCAGAGAACGTGTTCCCACTTCTGTACAATGTGTACAATCCGCCGGCTCGCTCAGCGCTGGCACAGTGGCCACTGCTGTAACATTGTGCTGCATGATACAGGCAGAGAGCGTGTTCCCACTTCTGTACAATGTGTACAATCCGCCGGCTCGCTCGCTCAGCGCTGGCACAGTGGCCACTGCTGTAACATTGTGCTGCATGATACAGGCAGAGAGCGTGTTCCCACTTCTGTACAATGTGTACAATCCGCCGGCTCGCTCAGCGCTGGCACAGTGGCCACTACTGTAACATTGTGCTGCATGATACAGGCAGAGAGCGTGTTCCCACTTCTGTACCATGTGCACAATCCGCCGGCTCGCTCAGCGCTGGCACAGTGGTCACTGCTGTAACATTGTGCTGCATGATACAGGCAGAGA
Source organism: Crinia signifera (assembly GCF_055691185.1). Taxonomy (NCBI): domain Eukaryota; kingdom Metazoa; phylum Chordata; class Amphibia; order Anura; family Myobatrachidae; genus Crinia; species Crinia signifera. The sequence goes on along the minus strand of NC_139224.1, from coordinate 173,046,500 downwards.
ACGTGTTCCCACTTCTGTACAGTGTGCACAATCCGCCGGCTCGCTCGCTCAGCGCTGGCACAGTGGCCACTGCTGTAACATTGTGCTGCATGATACAGGCAGAGAGCGTGTTCCCACTTCTGTACAATGTGTACAATCCGCCGGCTCGCTCGCTCAGTGCTGGCACAGTGGCCACTGCTGTAACATTGTGCTGCATGATACAGGCAGAGAGCGTGTTCCCACTTCTGTACAATGTGTACAATCCGCCGGCTCGCTCAGCGCTGGCACAGTGGCCACTGCTGTAACATTGTGCTGCATGATACAGGCAGAGAACGTGTTCCCACTTCTGTACAATGTGTACAATCCGCCGGCTCACTCAGCGCTGGCACAGTGGCCACTGCTGTAACATTGTGCTGCATGATACAGGCAGAGAGCGTGTTCCCACTTCTGTACAATGTGTACAATCCGCCGGCTCGCTCAGCGCTGGCACAGTGGCCACTGCTGTAACATTGTGCTGCATGATACAGGCAGAGAACGTGTTCCCACTTCTGTACAATGTGTACAATCCGCCGGCTCGCTCAGCGCTGGCACAGTGGCCACTGCTGTAACATTGTGCTGCATGATACAGGCAGAGAACGTGTTCCCACTTCTGTACAATGTGTACAATCCGCCGGCTCGCTCGCTCAGCGCTGGCACAGTGGCGACTGCTGTAACATTGTGCTGCATGATACAGGCAGAGAACGTGTTCCCACTTCTGTACAATGTGTACAATCCGCCGGCTCGCTCAGCGCTGGCACAGTGGCCACTGCTGTAACATTGTGCTGCATGATACAGGCAGAGAGCGTGTTCCCACTTCTGTACAATGTGTACAATCCGCCGGCTCGCTCAGCGCTGGCACAGTGGCCACTGCTGTAACATTGTGCTGCATGATACAGGCAGAGAACGTGTTCCCACTTCTGTACAATGTGTGCAATCCGCCGGCTCGCTCAGTGCTGGCACAGTGGCCACTGCTGTAACATTGTGCTGCATGATACAGGCAGAGAACGTGTTCCCACTTCTGTACAATGTGTGCAATCCGCCGGCTCGCTCAGTGCTGGCACAGTGGTCACTGCTGTAACATTGTGCTGCATGATACAGGCAGAGAGCGTGTTCCCACTTCTGTACAATGTGTACAATACGCCGGCTCGTTCGCTCAGCGCTGGCACAGTGGCCACTGCTGTAACATTGTGCTGCATGATACAGGCAGAGAGCGTGTTCCCACTTCTGTACAATGTGCACAATCCGCCGGCTCGCTCAGCGCTGGCACAGTGGCCACTGCTGTAACATTGTGCTGCATGATACAGACAGAGAGCGTGTTCCCACTTCTGTACCATGTGTACAATCCGCCGGCTCGCTCAGCGCTGGCACAGTGGTCACTGCTGTAACATTGTGCTGCATGATACAGGCAGAGAACGTGTTCCCACTTCTGTACAATGTGTGCAATCCGCCGGCTCGCTCAGTGCTGGCACAGTGGTCACTGCTGTAACATTGTGCTGCATGATACAGGCAGAGAACGTGTTCCCACTTCTGTACAATGTGTGCAATCCGCCGGCTCGCTCAGTGCTGGCACAGTGGTCACTGCTGTAACATTGTGCTGCATGATACAGGCAGAGAGCGTGTTCCCACTTCTGTACAGTGTGTACAATCCGCCGGCTCGTTCGCTCAGCGCTGGCACAGTGGCCACTGCTGTAACATTGTGCTGCATGATACAGGCAGAGAGCGTGTTCCCACTTCTGTACAATGTGTACAATCCGCCGGCTCGCTCAGCGCTGGCACAGTGGCCACTGCTGTAACATTGTGCTGCATGATACAGGCAGAGAGCGTGTTCCCACTTCTGTACAGTGTGTACAATCCGCCGGCTCGCTCGCTCAGTGCTGGCACAGTGGCCACTGCTGTAACATTGTGCTGCATGATACAGGCAGAGAGCGTGTTCCCACTTCTGTACCATGTGTACAATCCGCCGGCTCGCTCAGCGCTGGCACAGTGGCCACTGCTGTAACATTGTGCTGCATGATACAGGCAGAGAGCGTGTTCCCACTTCTGTACAATGTGCACAATCCGCCGGCTCGCTCAGCGCTGGCACAGTGGCCACTGCTGTAACATTGTGCTGCATGATACAGGCAGAGAACGTGTTCCCACTTCTGTACAATCCGCCGGCTCGCTCGCTCAGCGCTGGCACAGTGGCCACTGCTGTAACATTGTGCTGCATGATACAGGCAGAGAACGTGTTCCCACTTCTGTACAATGTGCACAATCCGCCGGCTCGCTCAGCGCTGGCACAGTGGTCACTGCTGTAACATTGTGCTGCATGATACAGGCAGAGAACGTGTTCCCACTTCTGTACAATGTGTACAATCCGCCGGCTCGCTCAGCACTGGCACAGTGGCCACTGCTGTAACATTGTGCTGCATGATACAGGCAGAGAACGTGTTCCCACTTCTGTACAATGTGCACAATCCGCCGGCTCGCTCAGCGCTGGCACAGTGGCCACTGCTGTAACATTGTGCTGCATGATACAGGCAGAGATCGTGTTCCCACTTCTGTACAATGTGTACAATCCGCCGGCTCGCTCGCTCAGTGCTGGCACAGTGGCCACTGCTGTAACATTGTGCTGCATGATACAGGCAGAGAACGTGTTCCCACTTCTGTACAATGTGTATAATCTGCCGGCTCGCTCGCTCAGCGCTGGCACAGTGGCCACTGCTGTAACATTGTGCTGCATGATACAGGCAGAGAACGTGTTCCCACTTCTGTACAATGTGTACAATCCGCCGGCTCGCTCGCTTAGTGCTGGCACAGTGGCCACTGCTGTAACATTGTGCTGCATGATACAGGCAGAGAGCGTGTTCCCACTTTTGTACCATGTGTACAATCCGCCGGCTCGCTCAGTGCTGGCGCAGTGGCCACTGCTGTAACATTGAGCTGCATGATACAGGCAGAGAACGTGTTCCCACTTCTGTACAATGTGTACAATCCGCCGGCTCGCTCGCTCAGCGCTGGCACAGTGGTCACTGCTGTAACATTGTGCTGCATGATACAGGCAGAGAACGTGTTCCCACTTCTGTACCATGTGTACAATCCTCCGGCTCGCTCAGCGCTGGCACAGTGGCCACTGCTGTAACATTGTGCTGCATGATACAGGCAGAGAACGTGTTCCCACTTCTGTACAATGTGTACAATCCGCCGGCTCCCTCAGCGCTGGCACAGTGGTCACTGCTGTAACATTGTGCTGCATGATACAGGCAGAGAACGTGTTCCCACTTCTGTACAATGTGTACAATCCGCCGGCTCGCTCGCTCAGCGCTGGCACAGTGGCCACTGCTGTAACATTGTGCTGCATGATACAGGCAGAGAGCGTGTTCCCACTTCTGTACAATGTGCACAATCCGCCGGCTCGCTCAGCGCTGGCACAGTGGCCACTGCTGTAACATTGTGCTGCATGATACAGGCAGAGAACGTGTTCCCACTTCTGTACAATCCGCCGGCTCGCTCGCTCAGCGCTGGCACAGTGGCCACTGCTGTAACATTGTGCTGCATGATACAGGCAGAGAGCGTGTTCCCACTTCTGTACAATGTGTACAATCCGCTGGCTCGCTCAGCACTGGCACAGTGGCCACTGCTGTAACATTGTGCTGCATGATACAGGCAGAGAACGTGTTCCCACTTCTATACAATGTGCACAATCCGCCGGCTCGCTCAGCGCTGGCACAGTGGCCACTGCTGTAACATTGTGCTGCATGATACAGGCAGAGATCGTGTTCCCACTTCTGTACAATGTGTACAATCCGCCGGCTCGCTCGCTCAGTGCTGGCACAGTGGCCACTGCTGTAACATTGTGCTGCATGATACAGGCAGAGAACGTGTTCCCACTTCTGTACAATGTGTATAATCTGCCGGCTCGCTCGCTCAGCGCTGGCACAGTGGCCACTGCTGTAACATTGTGCTGCATGATACAGGCAGAGAACGTGTTCCCACTTCTGTACAATCCGCCGGCTCGCTCGCTTAGTGCTGGCACAGTGGCCACTGCTGTAACATTGTGCTGCATGATACAGGCAGAGAGCGTGTTCCCACTTCTGTACAATGTGCACAATCCGCCGGCTCGCTCGCTCAGTGCTGGCACAGTGGCCACTGCTGTAACATTGTGCTGCATGATACAGGCAGAGAGCGTGTTCCCACTTCTGTACCATGTGTACAATCCGCCGGCTCGCTCAGCGCTGGCACAGTGGCCACTGCTGTAACATTGTGCTGCATGATACAGGCAGAGACCGTGTTCCCACTTCTGTACAATGTGTACAATCTGGCGGCTCGCTCGCTCAGTGCTGGCACAGTGGCCACTGCTGTAACATTGTGCTGCATGATACAGGCAGAGAGCGTGTTCCCACTTCTGTACCATGTGTACAATCCGCCGGCTCGCTCAGCGCTGGCACAGTGGCCACTGCTGTAACATTGTGCTGCATGATACAGGCAGAGATCGTGTTCCCACTTCTGTACAATGTGTACAATCCGCCGGCTCGCTCAGCGCTGGCACAGTGGCCACTGCTGTAACATTGTGCTGCATGATACAGGCAGAGATCGTGTTCCCACTTCTGTACAATGTGTACAATCCGCCGGCTCGCTCGCTCAGTGCTGGCACAGTGGCCACTGCTGTAACATTGTGCTGCATGATACAGGCAGAGAACGTGTTCCCACTTCTGTACAATGTGTATAATCTGCCGGCTCGCTCGCTCAGCGCTGGCACAGTGGCCACTGCTGTAACATTGTGCTGCATGATACAGGCAGAGAACGTGTTCCCACTTCTGTACAATGTGTACAATCCGCCGGCTCGCTCGCTTAGTGCTGGCACAGTGGCCACTGCTGTAACATTGTGCTGCATGATACAGGCAGAGAGCGTGTTCCTACTTCTGTACAATGTGCACAATCCGCCGGCTCGCTCGCTCAGTGCTGGCACAGTGGCCACTTCTGTAACATTGTGCTGCATGATACAGGCAGAGAGCGTGTTCCCACTTCTGTACCATGTGTACAATCCGCCGGCTCGCTCAGCGCTGGCACAGTGGCCACTGCTGTAACATTGTGCTGCATGATACAGGCAGAGAGCGTGTTCCCACTTCTGTACAATGTGTACAATCTGCCGGCTCGCTCGCTCAGCGCTGGCACAGTGGCCACTGCTGTAACATTGTGCTGCATGATACAGGCAGAGAGCGTGTTCCCACTTCTGTACAATGTGCACAATCCGCCGGCTCGCTCGCTCAGTGCTGGCACAGTGGCCACTGCTGTAACATTGTGCTGCATGATACAGGCAGAGAGCGTGTTCCCACTTTTGTACCATGTGTACAATCCGCCGGCTCGCTCAGTGCTGGCGCAGTGGCCACTGCTGTAACATTGAGCTGCATGATACAGGCAGAGAACGTGTTCCCACTTCTGTACAATGTGTACAATCCGCCGGCTCGCTCGCTCAGCGCTGGCACAGTGGTCACTGCTGTAACATTGTGCTGCATGATACAGGCAGAGAACGTGTTCCCACTTCTGTACCATGTGTACAATCCTCCGGCTCGCTCAGCGCTGGCACAGTGGCCACTGCTGTAACATTGTGCTGCATGATACAGGCAGAGAACGTGTTCCCACTTCTGTACAATGTGTACAATCCGCCGGCTCCCTCAGCGCTGGCACAGTGGTCACTGCTGTAACATTGTGCTGCATGATACAGGCAGAGAACGTGTTCCCACTTCTGTACAATGTGTACAATCCGCCGGCTCGCTCGCTCAGCGCTGGCACAGTGGCCACTGCTGTAACATTGTGCTGCATGATACAGGCAGAGAGCGTGTTCCCACTTCTGTACAATGTGCACAATCCGCCGGCTCGCTCAGCGCTGGCACAGTGGCCACTGCTGTAACATTGTGCTGCATGATACAGGCAGAGAACGTGTTCCCACTTCTGTACAATCCGCCGGCTCGCTCGCTCAGCGCTGGCACAGTGGCCACTGCTGTAACATTGTGCTGCATGATACAGGCAGAGAGCGTGTTCCCACTTCTGTACAATGTGTACAATCCGCTGGCTCGCTCAGCACTGGCACAGTGGCCACTGCTGTAACATTGTGCTGCATGATACAGGCAGAGAACGTGTTCCCACTTCTGTACAATGTGCACAATCCGCCGGCTCGCTCAGCGCTGGCACAGTGGCCACTGCTGTAACATTGTGCTGCATGATACAGGCAGAGATCGTGTTCCCACTTCTGTACAATGTGTACAATCCGCCGGCTCGCTCGCTCAGTGCTGGCACAGTGGCCACTGCTGTAACATTGTGCTGCATGATACAGGCAGAGATCGTGTTCCCACTTCTGTACAATGTGTATAATCTGCCGGCTCGCTCGCTCAGCGCTGGCACAGTGGCCACTGCTGTAACATTGTGCTGCATGATACAGGCAGAGAACGTGTTCCCACTTCTGTACAATGTGTACAATCCGCCGGCTCGCTCGCTTAGTGCTGGCACAGTGGCCACTGCTGTAACATTGTGCTGCATGATACAGGCAGAGAGCGTGTTCCCACTTCTGTACAATGTGCACAATCCGCCGGCTCGCTCGCTCAGTGCTGGCACAGTGGCCACTGCTGTAACATTGTGCTGCATGATACAGGCAGAGAGCGTGTTCCCACTTCTGTACCATGTGTACAATCCGCCGGCTCGCTCAGCGCTGGCACAGTGGCCACTGCTGTAACATTGTGCTGCATGATACAGGCAGAGAACGTGTTCCCACTTCTGTACAATGTGTACAATCCGCCGGCTCGCTCAGCGCTGGCACAGTGGCGACTGCTGTAACATTGTGCTGCATGATACAGGCAGAGAACGTGTTCCCACTTCTGTACAATGTGTACAATCCGCCGGCTCGCTCAGCGCTGGCACAGTGGCGACTGCTGTAACATTGTGCTGCATGATACAGGCAGAGAACGTGTTCCCACTTCTGTACAATGTGTACAATCCGCCGGCTCGCTCAGCGCTGGCACAGTGGCCACTGCTGTAACATTGTGCTGCATGATACAGGCAGAGAACGTGTTCCCACTTCTGTACAATGTGTACAATCCACCGACTCGCTCGCTCAGTGCTGGCACAGTGGCCACTGCTGTAACATTGTGCTACATGATACAGGCAGAGAACGTGTTCCCACTTCTGTACAATGTGTACAATCCGCCGGCTCGCTCAGTGCTGGCACATTGGCCACTGCTGTAACATTGTGCTGCATTATACAGGCAGAGAACGTGTTCCCACTTCTGTACAATGTGTACAATCCTCCGGCTCGCTCGCTCAGCGCTGGCACAGTGGCCACTGCTGTAACATTGTGCTGCATGATACAGGCAGAGAACGTGTTCCCACTTCTGTACAATGTGTACAATCCGCCGGCTCGCTCAGCGCTGGCACAGTGGCGACTGCTGTAACATTGTGCTGCATGATACAGGCAGAGAACGTGTTCCCACTTCTGTACCATGTGTACAATCCGCCGGCTCGCTCAGCGCTGGCACAGTGGCGACTGCTGTAACATTGTGCTGCATGATACAGGCAGAGAGCGTGTTCCCACTTCTGTACAATGTGTACAATCCGCCGGCTCGCTCGCTCAGCGCTGGCACAGTGGCCACTGCTGTAACATTGTGCTGCATGATACAGGCAGAGAACGTGTTCCCACTTCTGTACAATGTGTACAATCTGCCGGCTCGCTCAGCGCTGGCACAGTGGCGACTGCTGTAACATTGTGCTGCATGATACAGGCAGAGAACGTGTTCCCACTTCTGTACCATGTGTACAATCCGCCGGCTCGCTCAGCGCTGGTACAGTGGCGACTGCTGTAACATTGTGCTGCATGATACAGGCAGAGAACGTGTTCCCACTTCTGTACAATGTGCACAATCCGCCGGCTCGCTCAGCGCTGGCACAGTGGCCACTGCTGTAACATTGTGCTGCATGATACAGGCAGAGAGCGTGTTCCCACTTCTGTACCATGTGTACAATCCGCCGGCTCGCTCAGCGCTGGCACAGTGGCCACTGCTGTAACATTGTGCTGCATGATACAGGCAGAGAACGTGTTCCCACTTCTGTACAATGTGTACAATCCGCTGGCTCGCTCAGCGCTGGCACAGTGGCCACTGCTGTAACATTGTGCTGCATGATACAGGCAGAGAGCGTGTTCCCACTTCTGTACCATGTTTACAATCCGCCGGCTCGCTCAGCGCTGGCACAGTGGTGACTGCTGTAACATTGTGCTGCATGATACAGACAGAGAACGTGTTCCCACTTCTGTACAATGTGTACAATCCGCCGGCTCGCTCAGCGCTGGCACAGTGGTCACTGCTGTAACATTGTGCTGCATGATACAGACAGAGAACGTGTTCCCACTTCTGTACCATGTGTACAATCCGCCGGCTCGCTCAGCGCTGGCACAGTGGTGACTGCTGTAACATTGTGCTGCATGATACAGGCAGAGAGCGTGTTCCCACTTCTGTACAATGTGTACAATCTGCCGGCTCGCTCAGCGCTGGCACAGTGGTCACTGCTGTAAAATTGTGCTGCATGATACAGGCAGAGAGCTTGTTCCCACTTCTGTACAATGTGTACAATCCGCCGGCTCGCTCGCTCAGCGCTGGCACAGTGGCGACTGCTGTAACATTGTGCTGCATGATACAGGCAGAGAGCGTGTTCCCACTTCTGTACCATGTGTACAATCCGCCGGCTCGCTCAGCGCTGGCACAGTGGCCACTGCTGTAACATTGTGCTGCATGATACAGGCAGAGAACGTGTTCCCACTTCTGTACAATGTGTACAATCCGCTGGCTCGCTCAGCGCTGGCACAGTGGCCACTGCTGTAACATTGTGCTGCATGATACAGGCAGAGAGCGTGTTCCCACTTCTGTACCATGTTTACAATCCGCCGGCTCGCTCAGCGCTGGCACAGTGGTGACTGTTGTAACATTGTGCTGCATGATACAGACAGAGAACGTGTTCCCACTTCTGTACAATGTGTACAATCCGCCGGCTCGCTCAGCGATGGCACAGTGGCCACTGCTGTAACATTGTGCTGCATGATACAGACAGAGAACGTGTTCCCACTTCTGTACCATGTGTACAATCCGCCGGCTCGCTCAGCGCTGGCACAGTGGTGACTGCTGTAACATTGTGCTGCATGATACAGGCAGAGAGCGTGTTCCCACTTCTGTACAATGTGTACAATCTGCCGGCTCGCTCAGCGCTGGCACAGTGGTCACTGCTGTAAAATTGTGCTGCATGATACAGGCAGAGAGCTTGTTCCCACTTCTGTACAATGTGTACAATCCGCCGGCTCGCTCGCTCAGCGCTGGCACAGTGGCGACTGCTGTAACATTGTGCTGCATGATACAGGCAGAGAGCGTGTTCCCACTTCTGTACAATGTGTACAATCCGCCGGCTCGCTCGCTCGCTCAGCGCTGGCACAGTGGCCACTGCTGTAACATTGTGCTGCATGATACAGGCAGAGAGCGTGTTCTCACTTCTGTACAATGTGTACAATCCGCCGGCTCGCTCAGCGCTGACACAGTGGCCACTGCTGTAACATTGGGCCTTATTTTGGTTCATTCTTTCTGACAAAATCCTTCTTAGATGGGCAAAACCATGTGCATTGCAGGTGGGGCAGGTGTTACTTGTGCAGAGAGAATTAGATTTGGGTGGGGTTTTACTTCAAAGTGAGATCTATATTGCAGTGTAAAAATAAAGCAGTCAGTATTTTCCCTGCACAGAAACAAAATTACTCACCCAAATCTAATTCTCTCTGCACATGTTACATCTGCCCCCCCTGCAGTGCACATGGTTTTGTCCATCTAAGAAGGATTTTGTCAGAAAGAATGAACCAAAATAAGGCCCATTGTGCTGCATGATACAGGCAGAGAGCGTGTTCCCACTTCTGTACAATGTGTACAATCTGCCGGCTCGTTCGCTCAGCGCTGGCACAGTGGCGACTGCTGTAACATTGTGCTGCATGATACAGGCAGAGAACGTGTTCCCACTTCTGTACCATGTGTACAATCCGCCGGCTCGCTCAGTGCTGGCGCAGTGGCCACTGCTGTAACATTGAGCTGCATGATACAGGCAGAGAACGTGTTCCCACTTCTGTACAATGTGTACAATCCGCCGGCTCGCTCGCTCAGCGCTGGCACAGTGGTCACTGCTGTAACATTGTGCTGCATGATACAGGCAGAGAACGTGTTCCCACTTCTGTACCATGTGTACAATCCTCCGGCTCGCTCAGCGCTGGCACAGTGGCCACTGCTGTAACATTGTGCTGCATGATACAGGCAGAGAACGTGTTCCCACTTCTGTACAATGTGTACAATCCGCCGGCTCGCTCGCTCAGCGCTGGCACAGTGGCCACTGCTGTAACATTGTGCTGCATGATACAGGCAGAGAGCGTGTTCCCACTTCTGTACAATGTGCACAATCCGCCGGCTCGCTCAGCGCTGGCACAGTGGCCACTGCTGTAACATTGTGCTGCATGATACAGGCAGAGAACGTGTTCCCACTTCTGTACAATCCGCCGGCTCGCTCGCTCAGCGCTGGCACAGTGGCCACTGCTGTAACATTGTGCTGCATGATACAGGCAGAGAGCGTGTTCCCACTTCTGTACAATGTGTACAATCCGCCGGCTCGCTCGGTCAGCGCTGGCACAGTGGCCACTGCTGTAACATTGTGCTGCATGATACAGGCAGAGAGCGTGTTCCCACTTTTGTACCATGTGTACAATCCGCCGGCTCGCTCAGTGCTGGAGCAGTGGCCACTGCTGTAACATTGAGCTGCATGATACAGGCAGAGAACGTGTTCCCACTTCTGTACCATGTGTACAATCCTCCGGCTCGCTCAGCGCTGGCACAGTGGCCACTGCTGTAACATTGTGCTGCATGATACAGGCAGAGAACGTGTTCCCACTTCTGTACAATCCGCCGGCTCCCTCAGCGCTGGCACAGTGGTCACTGCTGTAACATTGTGCTCCATGATACAGGCAGAGAACGTGTTCCCACTTCTGTACAATGTGTACAATCCGCCGGCTCGCTCGCTCAGCGCTGGCACAGTGGCCACTGCTGTAACATTGTGCTGCATGATACAGGCAGAGAGCGTGTTCCCACTTCTGTACAATGTGCACAATCCGCCGGCTCGCTCAGCGCTGGCACAGTGGCCACTGCTGTAACATTGTGCTGCATGATACAGGCAGAGAACGTGTTCCCACTTCTGTACAATCCGCCGGCTCGCTCGCTCAGCGCTGGCACAGTGGCCACTGCTGTAACATTGTGCTGCATGATACAGGCAGAGAGCGTGTTCCCACTTCTGTACAATGTGTACAATCCGCCGGCTCGCTCAGCACTGGCACAGTGGCCACTGCTGTAACATTGTGCTGCATGATACAGGCAGAGAACGTGTTCCCACTTCTGTACAATGTGCACAATCCGCCGGCTCGCTCAGCGCTGGCACAGTGGCCACTGCTGTAACATTGTGCTGCATGATACAGGCAGAGATCGTGTTCCCACTTCTGTACAATGTGTACAATCCGCCGGCTCGCTCGCTCAGTGCTGGCACAGTGGCCACTGCTGTAACATTGTGCTGCATGATACAGGCAGAGAACGTGTTCCCACTTCTGTACAATGTGTATAATCTGCCGGCTCGCTCGCTCAGCGCTGGCACAGTGGCTACTGCTGTAACATTGTGCTGCATGATACAGGCAGAGAACGTGTTCCCACTTCTGTACAATGTGTACAATCCGCCGGCTCGCTCGCTTAGTGCTGGCACAGTGGCCACTGCTGTAACATTGTGCTGCATGATACAGGCAGAGAGCGTGTTCCCACTTTTGTACCATGTGTACAATCCGCCGGCTCGCTCAGTGCTGGCGCAGTGGCCACTGCTGTAACATTGAGCTGCATGATACAGGCAGAGAACGTGTTCCCACTTCTGTACAATGTGTACAATCCGCCGGCTCGCTCGCTCAGCGCTGGCACAGTGGTCACTGCTGTAACATTGTGCTGCATGATACAGGCAGAGAACGTGTTCCCACTTCTGTACCATGTGTACAATCCTCCGGCTCGCTCAGCGCTGGCACAGTGGCCACTGCTGTAACATTGTGCTGCATGATACAGGCAGAGAACGTGTTCCCACTTCTGTACAATGTGTACAATCCGCCGGCTCCCTCAGCGCTGGCACAGTGGTCACTGCTGTAACATTGTGCTGCATGATACAGGCAGAGAACGTGTTCCCACTTCTGTACAATGTGTACAATCCGCCGGCTCGCTCGCTCAGCGCTGGCACAGTGGCCACTGCTGTAACATTGTGCTGCGTGATACAGGCAGAGAACGTGTTCCCACTTCTGTACAATCCGCCGGCTCGCTCGCTCAGCGCTGGCACAGTGGCCACTGCTGTAACATTGTGCTGCATGATACAGGCAGAGAGCGTGTTCCCACTTCTGTACAATGTGTACAATCCGCTGGCTCGCTCAGCACTGGCACAGTGGCCACTGCTGTAACATTGTGCTGCATGATACAGGCAGAGAACGTGTTCCCACTTCTGTACAATGTGCACAATCCGCCGGCTCGCTCAGCGCTGGCACAGTGGCCACTGCTGTAACATTGTGCTGCATGATACAGGCAGAGATCGTGTTCCCACTTCTGTACAATGTGTACAATCCGCCGGCTCGCTCGCTCAGTGCTGGCACAGTGGCCACTGCTGTAACATTGTGCTGCATGATACAGGCAGAGAACGTGTTCCCACTTCTGTACAATGTGTATAATCTGCCGGCTCGCTCGCTCAGCGCTGGCACAGTGGCCACTGCTGTAACATTGTGCTGCATGATACAGGCAGAGAACGTGTTCCCACTTCTGTACAATGTGTACAATCCGCCGGCTCGCTCGCTTAGTGCTGGCACAGTGGCCACTGCTGTAACATTGTGCTGCATGATACAGGCAGAGAGCGTGTTCCCACTTCTGTACAATGTGCACAATCCGCCGGCTCGCTCGCTCAGTGCTGGCACAGTGGCCACTGCTGTAACATTGTGCTGCATGATACAGGCAGAGAGCGTGTTCCCACTTCTGTACCATGTGTACAATCCGCCGGCTCGCTCAGCGCTGGCACAGTGGCCACTGCTGTAACATTGTGCTGCATGATACAGGCAGAGAGCGTGTTCCCACTTCTGTACAATGTGTACAATCTGCCGGCTCGCTCGCTCAGTGCTGGCACAGTGGCCACTGCTGTAACATTGTGCTGCATGATACAGGCAGAGAGCGTGTTCCCACTTCTGTACCATGTGTACAATCCGCCGGCTCGCTCAGCGCTGGCACAGTGGCCACTGCTGTAACATTGTGCTGCATGATACAGGCAGAGATCGTGTTCCCACTTCTGTACAATGTGTACAATCCGCCGGCTCGCTCAGCGCTGGCACAGTGGCCACTGCTGTAACATTGTGCTGCATGATACAGGCAGAGATCGTGTTCCCACTTCTGTACAATGTGTACAATCCGCCGGCTCGCTCGCTCAGTGCTGGCACAGTGGCCACTGCTGTAACATTGTGCTGCATGATACAGGCAGAGAACGTGTTCCCACTTCTGTACAATGTGTATAATCTGCCGGCTCGCTCGCTCAGCGCTGGCACAGTGGCCACTGCTGTAACATTGTGCTGCATGATACAGGCAGAGAACGTGTTCCCACTTCTGTACAATGTGTACAATACGCCGGCTCGCTCAGCGCTGGCACAGTGGCCACTGCTGTAACATTGTGCTGCATGATACAGGCAGAGAGCGTGTTCCCACTTCTGTACAATGTGTACAATCTGCCGGCTCGCTCGCTCGCTCGCTCAGCGCTGGCACAGTGGCCACTGCTGTAACATTGTGCTGCATGATACAGGCAGAGAGCGTGTTCCCACTTCTGTACAATGTGTACAATCCGCCGGCTCGCTCAGTGCTGGCACAGTGGCGACTGCTGTAACATTGTGCTGCATGATACAGGCAGAGAGCGTGTTCCCACTTCTGTACAATGTGCACAATCCGCCGGCTCGCTCGCTCAGTGCTGGCACAGTGGCCACTTCTGTAACATTGTGCTGCATGATACAGGCAGAGAGCGTGTTCCCACTTCTGTACCATGTGTACAATCCGCCGGCTCGCTCAGCGCTGGCACAGTGGCCACTGCTGTAACATTGTGCTGCATGATACAGGCAGAGAGCGTGTTCCCACTTCTGTACAATGTGTACAATCTGCCGGCTCGCTCGCTCAGCGCTGGCACAGTGGCCACTGCTGTAACATTGTGCTGCATGATACAGGCAGAGAGCGTGTTCCCACTTCTGTACAGTGTGCACAATCCGCCGGCTCGCTCGCTCAGTGCTGGCACAGTGGCCACTGCTGTAACATTGTGCTGCATGATACAGGCAGAGAGCGTGTTCCCACTTTTGTACCATGTGTACAATCCGCCGGCTCGCTCAGTGCTGGCGCAGTGGCCACTGCTGTAACATTGAGCTCCATGATACAGGCAGAGAACGTGTTCCCACTTCTGTACAATGTGTACAATCCGCCGGCTCGCTCGCTCAGCGCTGGCACAGTGGTCACTGCTGTAACATTGTGCTGCATGATACAGGCAGAGAACGTGTTCCCACTTCTGTACCATGTGTACAATCCTCCGGCTCGCTCAGCGCTGGCACAGTGGCCACTGCTGTAACATTGTGCTGCATGATACAGGCAGAGAACGTGTTCCCACTTCTGTACAATGTGTACAATCCGCCGGCTCCCTCAGCGCTGGCACAGTGGTCACTGCTGTAACATTGTGCTGCATGATACAGGCAGAGAACGTGTTCCCACTTCTGTACAATGTGTACAATCCGCCGGCTCGCTCGCTCAGCGCTGGCACAGTGGCCACTGCTGTAACATTGTGCTGCATGATACAGGCAGAGAGCGTGTTCCCACTTCTGTACAATGTGCACAATCCGCCGGCTCGCTCAGCGCTGGCACAGTGGCCACTGCTGTAACATTATGGTGCATGATACAGGCAGAGAACGTGTTCCCACTTCTGTACAATCCGCCGGCTCGCTCGCTCAGCGCTGGCACAGTGGCCACTGCTGTAACATTGTGCTGCATGATACAGGCAGAGAGCGTGTTCCCACTTCTGTACAATGTGTACAATCCGCTGGCTCGCTCAGCACTGGCACAGTGGCCACTGCTGTAACATTGTGCTGCATGATACAGGCAGAGAACGTGTTCCCACTTCTGTACAATGTGCACAATCCGCCGGCTCGCTCAGCGCTGGCACAGTGGCCACTGCTGTAACATTGTGCTGCATGATACAGGCAGAGATCGTGTTCCCACTTCTGTACAATGTGTACAATCCGCCGGCTCGCTCGCTCAGCGCTGGCACAGTGGCCACTGCTGTAACATTGTGCTGCATGATACAGGCAGAGAACGTGTTCCCACTTCTGTACAATGTGTACAATCCGCCGGCTCGCTCGCTTAGTGCTGGCACAGTGGCCACTGCTGTAACATTGTGCTGCATGATACAGGCAGAGAGCGTGTTCCCACTTCTGTACAATGTGCACAATCCGCCGGCTCGCTCGCTCAGTGCTGGCACAGTGGCCACTGCTGTAACATTGTGCTGCATGATACAGGCAGAGAGCGTGTTCCCACTTCTGTACCATGTGTACAATCCGCCGGCTCGCTCAGCGCTGGCACAGTGGCCACTGCTGTAACATTGTGCTGCATGATACAGGCAGAGAACGTGTTCCCACTTCTGTACAATGTGTACAATCCGCCGGCTCGCTCAGCGCTGGCACAGTGGCGACTGCTGTAACATTGTGCTGCATGATACAGGCAGAGAACGTGTTCCCACTTCTGTACAATGTGTACAATCCGCCGGCTCGCTCAGCGCTGGCACAGTGGCGACTGCTGTAACATTGTGCTGCATGATACAGGCAGAGAACGTGTTCCCACTTCTGTACAATGTGTACAATCCGCCGGCTCGCTCAGCGCTGGCACAGTGGCCACTGCTGTAACATTGTGCTGCATGATACAGGCAGAGAACGTGTTCCCACTTCTGTACAATGTGTACAATCCACCGACTCGCTCGCTCAGTGCTGGCACAGTGGCCACTGCTGTAACATTGTGCTACATGATACAGGCAGAGAACGTGTTCCCACTTCTGTACAATGTGTACAATCCGCCGGCTCGCTCAGTGCTGGCACAGTGGCCACTGCTGTAACATTGTGCTGCATTATACAGGCAGAGAACGTGTTCCCACTTCTGTACAATGTGTACAATCCTCCGGCTCGCTCGCTCAGCGCTGGCACAGTGGCCACTGCTGTAACATTGTGCTGCATGATACAGGCAGAGAACGTGTTCCCACTTCTGTACAATGTGTACAATCCGCCGGCTCGCTCAGCGCTGGCACAGTGGCGACTGCTGTAACATTGTGCTGCATGATACAGGCAGAGAACGTGTTCCCACTTCTGTACCATGTGTACAATCCGCCGGCTCGCTCAGCGCTGGCACAGTGGCGACTGCTGTAACATTGTGCTGCATGATACAGGCAGAGAGCGTGTTCCCACTTCTGTACAATGTGTACAATCCGCCGGCTCGCTCGCTCAGCGCTGGCACAGTGGCCACTGCTGTAACATTGTGCTGCATGATACAGGCAGAGAACGTGTTCCCACTTCTGTACAATGTGTACAATCTGCCGGCTCGCTCAGCGCTGGCACAGTGGCGACTGCTGTAACATTGTGCTGCATGATACAGGCAGAGAACGTGTTCCCACTTCTGTACCATGTGTACAATCCGCCGGATCGCTCAGCGCTGGTACAGTGGCGACTGCTGTAACATTGTGCTGCATGATACAGGCAGAGAGCGTGTTCCCACTTCTGTACAATGTGTACAATCCGCCGGCTCGCTCAGCGCTGGCACAGTGGCGACTGCTGTAACATTGTGCTGCATGATACAGGCAGAGAACGTGTTCCCACTTCTGTACAATGTGTACAATCCGCCGGCTCGCTCAGCGCTGGCACAGTGGCCACTGCTGTAACATTGTGCTGCATGATACAGGCAGAGAACGTGTTCCCACTTCTGTACAATGTGTACAATCCACCGACTCGCTCGCTCAGTGCTGGCACAGTGGCCACTGCTGTAACATTGTGCTACATGATACAGGCAGAGAACGTGTTCCCACTTCTGTACAATGTGTACAATCCGCCGGCTCGCTCAGCGCTGGCACAGTGGCCACTGCTGTAACATTGTGCTGCATGATACAGGCAGAGAACGTGTTCCCACTTCTGTACAATGTGTACAATCCGCCGGCTCGCTCAGCGCTGGCACAGTGGCCACTGCTGTAACATTGTGCTGCATGATACAGGCAGAGAACGTGTTCCCACTTCTGTACCATGTGTACAATCCGCCGGCTCGCTCAGCGCTGGCACAGTGGCGACTGCTGTAACATTGTGCTGCATGATACAGGCAGAAAAGGTGTTCCCACTTCTGTACAATGTGTACAATCCGCCGGCTCGCTCGCTCGCTCAGTGCTGGCACAGTGGCGACTGCTGTAACATTGTGCTGCATGATACAGGCAGAGATCGTGTTCCCACTTCTGTACAATGTGTACAATCCGCCGGCACGCTCAGCACTGGCACAGTGGCCACTGCTGTAACATTGTGCTGCATGATACAGGCAGAGAACGTGTTCCCACTTCTGTACCATGTGTACAATCCGCCGGCTCGCTCAGCGCTGGCACAGTGGCGACTGCTGTAACATTGTGCTGCATGATACAGGCAGAGAACGTGTTCCCACTTCTGTACAATGTGTACAATCCGCCGGCTCGCTCGCTCGCTCAGTGCTGGCACAGTGGCGACTGCTGTAACATTGTGCTGCATGATACAGGCAGAGATCGTGTTCCCACTTCTGTACAATGTGTACAATCCGCCGGCACGCTCAGCACTGGCACAGTGGCCACTGCTGTAACATTGTGCTGCATGATACAGGCAGAGAACGTGTTCCCACTTCTGTACCATGTGTACAATCCGCCGGCTCGCTCAGCGCTGGCACAGTGGCGACTGCTGTAACATTGTGCTGCATGATACAGGCAGAGAACGTGTTCCCACTTCTGTACAATGTGTACAATCCGCCGGCTCGTTCCCTCAGCGCTGGCACAGTGGCCACTGCTGTAACATTGTGCTGCATGATACAGGCAGAGAACGTGTTCCCACTTCTGTACAATGTGTACAATCCGCCGGCACGCTCAGCACTGGCACAGTGGCCACTGCTGTAACATTGTGCTGCATGATACAGGCAGAGAACGTGTTCCCACTTCTGTACCATGTGTACAATCCGCCGGCTCGCTCAGCGCTGGCACAGTGGCGACTGCTGTAACATTGTGCTGCATGATACAGGCAGAGAACGTGTTCCCACTTCTGTACAATGTGTACAATCCGCCGGCTCGCTCGCTCGCTCAGTGCTGGCACAGTGGCGACTGCTGTAACATTGTGCTGCATGATACAGGCAGAGATCGTGTTCCCACTTCTGTACAATGTGTACAATCCGCCGGCACGCTCAGCACTGGCACAGTGGCCACTGCTGTAACATTGTGCTGCATGATACAGGCAGAGAACGTGTTCCCACTTCTGTACCATGTGTACAATCCGCCGGCTCGCTCAGCGCTGGCACAGTGGCGACTGCTGTAACATTGTGCTGCATGATACAGGCAGAGAACGTGTTCCCACTTCTGTACAATGTGTACAATCCGCCGGCTCGTTCCCTCAGCGCTGGCACAGTGGCCACTGCTGTAACATTGTGCTGCATGATACAGGCAGAGAACGTGTTCCCACTTCTGTACAATGTGTACAATCCGCAGGCTCGCTCGCTCGCTCAGCGCTGGCACAGTGGCCACTGCTGTAACATTGTGCTGCATGATACAGGCAGAGATCGTGTTCTCACTTCTGTACAATGTGTACAATCCGCCGGCTCGTTCCCTCAGCGCTGGCACAGTGGCCACTGCTGTAACATTGTGCTGCATGATACAGGCAGAGAACGTGTTCCCACTTCTGTACAATGTGTACAATCCGCCGGCTCGCTCGCTCGCTCAGTGCTGGCACAGTGGCGACTGCTGTAACATTGTGCTGCATGATACAGGCAGAGAGCGTGTTCCCACTTCTGTACAATGTGTACAATCCGCCGGCTCGCTCAGCGCTGGCACAGTGGCGACTGCTCTAACATTGTGCTGCATGATACAGGCAGAGAGCGTGTTCCCACTTCTGTACAATGTGTACAATCCGCCGGCTCGCTCAGCGCTGGCACAGTGGCGACTGCTGTAACATTGTGCTGCATGATACAGGCAGAGATCGTGTTCCCACTTCTGTACAATGTGCACAATCCGCCGGCTCGTTCCCTCAGCGCTGGCACAGTGGCCACTGCTGTAACATTGTGCTGCATGATACAGGCAGAGAACGTGTTCCCACTTCTGTACAATGTGTACAATCCGCCGGCTCGCTCGCTCGCTCAGTGCTGGCACAGTGGCGACTGCTGTAACATTGTGCTGCATGATACAGGCAGAGAGCTTGTCCCCACTTCTGTACAATGTGCACAATCCGCCGGCTCGCTCGCTCAGTGCTGGCACAGTGGCCACTGCTGTAACATTGTGCTGCATGATACAGGCAGAGAACGTGTTCCCACTTCTGTACAATGTGCACAATCCGCCGGCTCGTTCGCTCAGCGCTGGCACAGTGGCCACTGCTGTAACATTGTGCTGCATGATACAGGCAGAGATCGTGTTCCCACTTCTGTACAATGTGTACAATCCGCCGGCTCGTTCCCTCAGCGCTGGCACAGTGGCCACTGCTGTAACATTGTGCTGCATGATACAGGCAGAAAAGGTGTTCCCACTTCTGTACAATGTGTACAATCCGCCGGCTCCCTCAGCGCTGGCACAGTGGCCACTGCTGTAACATTGTGCTGCATGATACAGGCAGAGAGCGTGTTCCCACTTCTGTACAATGTGTACAATCCGCCGGCTCGCTCGCTCAGTGCTGGCACAGTGGCCACTGCTGTAACATTGTGCTGCATGATACAGGCAGAGAGCGTGTTCCCACTTCTGTACAATGTGTACAATCCGCCGGCTCGCTCAGCACTGGCACAGTGGCCACTGCTGTAACATTGTGCTGCATGATACAGGCAGAGAACGTGTTCCCACTTCTGTACAATGTGTACAATCCGCCGGCTCGCTCGCTCGCTCAGTGCTGGCACAGTGGCGACTGCTGTAACATTGTGCTGCATGATACAGGCAGAGAGCTTGTCCCCACTTCTGTACAATGTGTACAATCCGCCGGCTCGCTCGCTCGCTCAGTGCTGGCACAGTGGCGACTGCTGTAACATTGTGCTGCATGATACAGGCAGAGAGCTTGTCCCCACTTCTGTACAATGTGTACAATCCGCCGGCTCGCTCAGCGCTGGCACAGTGGCCACTGCTGTAACATTGTGCTGCATGATACAGGCAGAGAGCGTGTTCCCACTTCTGTACAATGTGTACAATCCGCCGGCTCGCTCTCTCATCGCTGGCACAGTGGCCACTGCTGTAACATTGTGCTGCATGATACAGGCAGAGAACGTGTTCCCACTTCTGTACATTGTGTACAATCCGCCGGCTCGCTCGCTCAGCGCTGGCACAGTGGCCACTGCTGTAACATTGTGCTGCATGATACAGGCAGAGAGCTTGTTCCCACTTCTGTACATTGTGTACAATCCGCCGGCTCGCTCGCTCAGTGCTGGCACAGTGGCGACTGCTGTAACATTGTGCTGCATGATACAGGCAGAGAACGTGTTCCCACTTCTGTACATTGTGTACAATCCGCCGGCTCGCTCGCTCAGCGCTGGCACAGTGGCCACTGCTGTAACATTGTGCTGCATGATACAGGCAGAGAACGTGTTCCCACTTCTGTACAATGTGTACAATCCACCGGCTCGCTCAGCGCTGGCACAGTGGCCACTGCTGTAACATTGTGCTGCATGATACAGGCAGAGAACGTGTTCCCACTTCTGTACATTGTGTACAATCCGCCGGCTCGTTCGCTCAGTGCTGGCACAGTGGTGACTGCTGTCAGGAAGCCAAAATGTTCTGCAGATATTTGTCAGGAAGTTTCTCCATGCCAAAGCCAATTACCAGCTTGCGCCAGCGACTGAGGGTTCCTTTTATGTTGTTTGCTCTCCAGCGAAGCAGATGGCAAGCCTAGGGCAAGCTACGCTAAGATGGGGGTTGTCGCATAAAGACCATTCCACAAACGAAAGGGCCAGTTTCTGCGGTGAGACGCAGCCGCGCTCTGAATGCGAACACGTAGTTCATATAAGCATTGGTATCCGGACAACGGGTAAACAGCCATTAGGTCGACATGCAAGAAGGTCGACATGGGTTTAGGCCGACGTGTCATTAGGTTGACATGGGGAAGGTTGACAGTCAAAATGTCGACATGGGGTTTTTCACTTTTTTGGGAGCCAACATGTGCCGACATGTGGTATTTCATGCCCTACCATCCACTAGGGCGTGGTGGGAGAATGAAATAGAGCGTAGCGAGGCCCCGTGCCCGAAGCATGGCGAGTGGACGCGGTGCTACGTTTTAGTGTCCATGTGGACTCTGTTGACATTTGGAACAAAAAAATGTGAGAAACCCCATGTCGACCTTAACCCTTGTCCACCTTCTTGCATGTCGACCTTTTTGCTGTCCACCTTTTGTCCCACACCTATAAGCATTTTATTCTGTCCACGCTTTGTTTTAGTATTCACATCCAATCCTGCGGCCACCCCTATGTGAGGTGAATATGTCGCCACGTTACTATTATCCGTATCATATACGTCCAAACCACACTCCATTATCAGGCGCTAGATAACTATATTCAATAAATGTACCATTACATTTTCCACTCACATATATATATTAGAAAAAATTCCTTACGCGTTTTACAGTTCAGTTTGTAGAACTCAGAGATGTATATTTTACTTTGCAACAACTGAGTGCAGCGACTGCACCTTCCACCGTCTGGAACCTCTCCGTTCCGAGCGTCACAGGGTACCTGCGTCACCTATCATGTGGTTTGTCTGTTATGTTTTGGGAGATCGGCATATTTGTATATTGTACCAGGAGTCATTGATCTTTGGAAACGTCTTGAATCTTAGTAACATATAGAGCAGACGGTGCAGGCAGACTGTGCCGAGTGTGTCACCTGTGTGGTGTAACAGGCTGTTATGTTCCCAATGCTGTCTGTATGTGCTGATGCAACTCTCCCGGGTATAGGCAGCTCTATAACTGTGTATAATAAGGGAGCGGAACACGTGTCCTTGTCTGACATAAACAAACACATTCATATGTACGCGAAACACTATACATATTATATTGGGGAGCCGTCAGAATGGTATACGGTCGTTGGGTCGATGCACCAAAGGTTGACATGCATTCTCGACCACTGAAGGTCAACATGTCTAAGGTTGACATGGATGGAAGGTAAACACAAGCATTAAGTCGACATGGGTTTTTCACTTTTTTTTTTTTGAGCCGACATGTGCCGACTGGCGTTATTTCACCCCTACCATGCACTGGGGGTGAAGGTAGAATAGTTTAGTGTGCCGAGTGTAGCGAGGTACCATGTCCGAAGCATGGCGAGCGCAGCGGTACACCTATTTTAAAAAAAAAAAGTTGAAAAACCGATGTCGACCTTTTGGCTGTGCGTTGACCTTCCATCCATGTCGACCTAAGGCATGATCTATTTGAGGTGTCGGACTAAGGCATGTCATCCTTCAGTGGTCAACAAATCTTTTGATTGGCCAACCCAAAGACCATTACTCGTCAGCATGTCGACCTTAGGTCAACAAGAACATTATCTGCCTGTTCAGTCGCCACATTTCCCACATCGACCGTACATTTTTGTTTTATTTTGAGGGTTAGGCTGAAATATGCTATATACAGTTGTGCTCATAAGTTTACATACCGTAGCAGCAGAATGTGTGATTTTCTGGCCATTTGTCAGAGAATATGAATGATAACTCACTAATGTTTCTGTCACTCAAGGTCAGTGGTTGGGTGACGCCATTTATTGTCACACAACTGTGTTTATTCTCTTTAAATCATAATGACAACAGAAACTACCGAAATGACCCTGATCATAAGTTTACATACCCCAGTTCTTAATACCGTGTACTGTTCCCTTTAACACCAATGACAGCTTGGAGTCTTTTGTGGTTGTTGTGGATGAGACTCTTTATTTTCTCAGATGGTAAAGCTGCCCATTCGTCTTGGCATTCGTCTTGGGCTGTCCTGCATGAACTGGTTTACCAGAACCACATGAATTTGTGGCAATTTCACCAATTTATGCGGTTTTCGCCTATGCTGGATTTTTCGCTTAGGTGAAAAAATTGGCACAGGGATTCAATAGGGCGAGTCCAAGTTGCCCTAATAACGGTACTTGTGTATTTTGGCGGCGCCCGATTTCAGCATCGTTCGATGAACGCATCGCATGCCATGTACCCGATGGCATGCGATGCGACGCGATTTTGACCCCCTATACGATGAAAAATCGTATAAGCACCCTAAAGGGTGCTTTTGAGCACCCTAATGGGTGCTTACAATGTTAAATGCACCCCCACGCCACCCCCCCACTATAAACGTGAACCCGAAGCGTGGCGAGCGCAGCGAGCCCGCGAGGGGCGGCGGTACGCGTCCTACGACCTTTTCATACCCCCACTATCATCGTCGGCGTGGAGTAGAGAATAGATTAGTGTGGCGAGCGCAGCGAGCCACCGAGCCCAAAGCGTGGCGAGCGGACGCGGATACCTTCACAGGTAAACGCGTCCCTTCGCGGGCTTCACAGGTATCCGCGTCCCCTTGCTGCGCTCGCCACACTAATCTATTCTCAACTCCACGCCAACGTGGATAGTGGGTGTATGAAAAGGTCGTAGGACGCGCCACGTTTATAGTGGGGGGGGTGGCGTGGGGGTGCATTTAACATTGTAAGCACCCATTTGGGTGCTTAACATTGTATAAGCACCCATTAGGGTGCTTATACAATGTTTAATCGCATCGCATCGCATCGTATGGCATTGTATGCCATGTACAATGGCATACAATTTGAAAATTGTATGCCATCGTACACTAACCAACGAAATTGCGTCGCATCGCATACCATCGTATGCGTAATGGTATGCGATGCGATGGGCGCCGCCAAAATACACAAGTACCCTAATAACAGATGAAAAGTGCAGATTTTTTTTACCTGATGAAAAATTTGAACGGGATTGAATACCCCTTCTGCTTCCCAAATGTTACCATGGATACACCCGTCACCAGACATTGCAGTTTACAGAAGGTGTATAGAGAGATAATATACATATTAAGAACTTTAGACCTATTTGTCAATGTTAAAATATTATTTTTTTATACCTTGACCCTAGAATTAAAGTTTGACGCCCATTTGGATGATTTTTTAGCCGGGACTATATACTGTGACTATGTTGCCTGTCATTGAGGACTTGTATAATGTCTCGCCCATCCCCCTGTCTAGGACACCAAGCACTGCCTCACTGTGAACCTCACCACTCTCCGTGTCTGGTGCTACACCTGCAGCAAGGAAGTGTTTCTGGACCGGAAGCTGAGCGCTCCGTCCCCCGGCGGGAAACCTCAGGACAACTCTGCGCAGGTAATACAGCGCTGCACGCACCTGTACCGCGCAGTTACATCAGCAGTATACAGGACAGGGGATACACAATAATGGGATCCAGGGACCGGAAGTTGCTATTTTATAAATAAGTAATGAAGTACGATATGCTAAGCAGTGGCGGTTTGTATTATGTAGAGCAGCGAACAATTAGGAAGCACTTTGCAACTAATTGCAAGATTGTACCATGCATATGGTCAGTGTGGGGCTTCTCTAATGCTGATCCTAGCACCCCCAAATAATTGCACTTAGGGTGGTTATGGCTGACTGCCGTCAATAGTCTTTGGCAAAAGGCAGGATTAAAAATTGCCTTTTACATTTTGGGATGTCACGTTCCCCTTCCTCATTCTTTGTTGGCAATTCAATTGTTTTTGGGCACTTGTAAATAGCAGTTACCCGATGCAGACTAGGGAGAGCTGGTATTACTTATCACACTTGTTGTGCACAAATGGACCTGGTCTAGAACCGTAAACCTGTGCGCACATTTGAATCGTTCCCGTGATTATACATTATATCTGTAATTATTTTATGGGTGGATATTCAATTGTTATATCAATCTCGATCTCCAACCTAAAGTGACGGAAGATCATAGGGCGATATTGGATCTATTTTTTTATGCGCATATCATGTTTATTATGGTCAAGCTGTCGCGCATTTCCCCACCCCCCGCGAATAGCAAGCTGAAATGTTGCTGAAAAAACAATTGAATACCGCCCTATAGTCTGGTGAAGTTCGGATATACTTTTCATCCTCCCGCCGTCCATTGTCATTCTGGTTGCTACCCTTATACCGCTACTTCCTGTTTGTGACGCCAGGATTTATTCCTAATACTGTTAATATTGAGACGCGTAACTTAAAGCTTCTGTATCTCTGTGCGATTGTTTCCAAAGGATTCAAGGATGACCTCAAATCTGACTTTAAAAACTCCGCCAGCCGTAGTATATGAGAACCTGGACATTGAACTGGAAGAGGAGGACGAGCTGAAGACGAGAGGTCAGTTTACAGAGCAGAGAAGGACAGGGGCACAAACCCAATGATACATGTCTGTTTAATATCTACTCGCATGGTAGCTGCAGCAGCTCTCCTTATAGCAGACTCCTCCTGCTGCGTCACTGTATATGTGTGCATCACTGCGGCTTCCAAGTAGCATCGATGCTCACCACATCTGCATCCAGGCCCAGTGTGTCGGTCCCATATTCAAAGGTCACACTGTTCTACAGGGAGGGCTATGAAAAGACAACCTTCAGAAGGCTTTCAGAATGTTGACCGCTTCTGAATGTTGACATATAGGTCAACAACCAATTTATTGTACTTCAAAATGTAACCTCTAACTCTACCACTAACAATAAGCAAAAGAACTGTGTGTCGACATTCTTGTTCCGACATGTTTAATACATAGAGAACAAAGAGTGGTTGTGAATGGTGCCGTATCAGATACGATATCGGTACTAAGTGGAGTGCCTCAGGGTTCGGTTCTAGGACCCATTTTATTTAACATTTTTATTAAATGTAGGATCTAGGAGTCCAAATAGACAACAAACTGGGGTGTAGTGCTCAATGTAATATAGCAACTAAAAAGGCCAACAAAATTCTCGCATGTATTAAAAAGGGGCATGGAAACTAGGGATTCAAAAGTAATTATGCCTCTGTACAAATCATTGGTTAGACCGCACCTCGAATACGCAGTGCAGTTCTGGGCCCCGCACTATAAAAAGGACATCATAGACTTAGAAAAAATCCAAAGAAGAGCAACTAAGCTTATTAGGGGAATGGAGACTTTAGGCTATGAGGAAAGATTAAGCAATTTGGGACTATTTACACTGGAGAAGAGACGTTTAAGGGGGGATATGCTCAATATGTACAAATATATAAGGGGCCAATATAAGGAACTGTCAAACACCATTTTTTCTGCTAGACAGGAATCTAGGATGCGAGGGCACGAGTTTAGATTAGAAGAAAGAAGATTTTGTTCATCTAGAAAAAAAAAATATTTACAGTCAGAACAGTCAAACTTTGGAACTCTCTTCCTGGAGATGTGGTGTCGGCAGACACTAAAAATATACGTTTAAAATAAGGTTGGATAAACATTTATTGGTTAAAAACATCCATGGGTATGAATAAGTAACATAATATGTCTTTAAAATATCAGAACATACTATACAACAAGGGATTAGCTATTATAAACATAGGTTGAACTAGATGGACGCAAGTCTTCATTCAGCCTTATCTACTATGTAACTATGTAACTATGTATACGTTACGACACAAAACTCTGTCCTCAGGACCCCACGCAGTGCATGTTTTCCAGGTCTCCTCACAGAATCAAGTGAAATAATTAGCTTCACCTGTGGATCTTTTAAAATATTTTAGTGAGTAATGAGTGCGCCTGCCGGGTGACCTGGTAACAATGAACTGTGTGGGGTCCTGAGGACCGAGTTTGACGATGACATTTTAACTCTTTTATTTTTTGTGCAGATTTTATGCTTTTTTTTTTTTCCAAATTGAAGACCTTTTGTAGAATGTCTCCTAGTGATGACATCGTATCTCTGTGTCAGGATCAACTTTAAACAAGCTGTGCTGTATAAGACCCTGGGCTTATCGGAGGGGTTCTAGTGCTGCCCTCCCTCCCTAGCGGGTAGTGCCACTGTGAGACTACCGCCATGCAAAGAACGATCAAACTTTCTAAAGAGACAGCCAATTAGATTCTTCAGCGGTTGCATCTCCCCCTATATGTCACAGAGAAACGGGAAAAGCTGGTTTTGTGTTCTGCTGCCCTTTCCACGGCCTCTGTGATTTCCTTGTTTGTGCCAGGCAAACCGATACTATCCCATCTGACAGAGCGGCGGGCACACTTGGCACACAGGTTTGCCTTCCCTGGGTTATATAACTATTCCAGGTGGCATTAGGTAAAACGCTGCGACCGTTGGACTCTCAGCCAGTGAAAGGTGCGGCGTAATTCTTGTTGAAAGCGCAGGAAAATATTTAATCTCCACCAGCTCAGAGTTGGCGCTAACCTAGAATCTTTACGTGAAGTGGACATAGCGCTGCATCTGTCCACCCTGCATAGAGTCGTCCCCCCCCCCAAAAAATGTGCCCTCTCCACTCCTTTATCTTATCTCATACAAAAATAGAATGTAGTCTGTGCCACTCCACACAGCGCACCCGAGCAGCGACACCCTATCTCTGTGCAATTCCTTCTGTTCGTTGGTAGGCAAACGCTGCCACCTAGCACTCCAAACGCATAGATTATTACTAAACTGTGCACTGACAAATAACATGCGTACATTATATACTGTATATATCTGCTCAGTAACCTGCTCTGTAATGCCAGATATAGTCCAGCATAGTATTGAAGTTGTTTATGATCCTTTAACGATGTCAAATGCTGAGTGTAATTGGTGTTTCAGTGTATTAAGGCTATCGATGCTTGGTGCACAGATGACTTAAACTTCTTTCAGATATACTATACGGGATTATAAACCCGGTACAATCCCGGGGCTTTAAAAATCCCAGGTCTATTGCAGGTGCGCAGGACCCGGAATTTTTAGCCGACTATTATCCCAGGTAAGGAGCCCATACACGCTCCGTTCTGCCGCGTCCCTTTTGTACTCTGAGATGCGCGCTCCCGCGCATCTCATCGTACGGTAGAAAAAGTATGTGCTGCACATACTTTTTGTACTAGCTTTACATCGCATCGCATGCATAAGGCATGCGATGTGTACTAATTAACGGACCGTGTATGGGCACCTGTAGAGCCATTCAGACATCCGCTAGTCCTGGGATTATGCGCGTACATGTGAAAAATCCCGGGATTTTTGCGTATGTCTAAAAGGGGTATGTATTGTCTTTTTGATTTGCCCATCTGTGCTCAGCTATGGGTTGTCTTATATCCTGGACTGTTACGTTGCAAGAGGCCCCAGTTTGGGAACCTGCTTTAAGCGATTTAAATGGAAACTACCCAAACTTGGTTTCTGAGGAGATTCTAGGAAGCCGTTAAACTGAACCATGTCTCGTACATCTAGGTTATATTATCCAGATCTGTAGCTTTGCTGTGATTAGTTTGTGCTGATTTTACCTGTATTGATCAGAGCTTTGTGTTATTCACAAACAGGTCTAACTGGGCTTAAAAATATCGGCAATACGTGTTATATGAACGCGGCACTACAAGCGTTATCCAACTGGTAAGCCATATAACCGCAGATCCGGTACCTCTCCCATGTGTCTCCAACATTCACATTTTCCCATCCCCATATAGTTTTTAAAATGCAAAGAGGGATATTTACTTGGGCTCCAAAATGCAGAAATTTCTGGCGTTAAAAGTGACTTTTTGCCGGTACGCGCAATCTTGTTTTTTGACCTATCCAATTGCAAATGTGTGAAAACGAGATAATTCTTGCTGGCGAAGCAGTGGAAAGTGTAGGTGAAAGTTGGGAAATCTGCCTGTACCTTTATAAAGTATAGGATTAAAGTGTGGTCATATTAAAAGTATTTATAATACTTAAACCGGGTCAAAGGACTGTTACGTTTATTTAAAAAGGAAGCGCTTTTACGCAAAATAAGTGCTCAAATTAAATTTGGTGAATGTAAAAATGGGTGTAATTATGTATTCTGCCCTTTTTAAGCCTCTTGTTCCCAAAACAAAACCGATTACTCCTACCTGTAAGCCTAAAAACTCTTGTCCCACTCATAAAGAACCCCATTTTACATGTTCGATACCTTGGGCCCCAATTTCTAGCATGATGCAAAAATGAAGTTTTTACCCAATTAAAAATAATTAAAAACTTCTAGGTGCCTATGTAGTCACCTAGGTGGGTGTCCCAGGGGTTCTGAACCAAATCCCAACCTCCTTTAAACTGGGATTTTCCCCAATTCTTCACCTGCTCACAAGTGGTGAAAAGAAATGTGAAATAAAACTTTTTTGAAAAATTATTGGCGACAAATATTTGAATAAGTCTGTTTTTGAAATTTGCGATAAAAGCCTATTATTCGCACGAAAGTGGGTTCTTGCGGCCAGTTGAATATCCCCCAAAGTGTGGCTGGGCAGGTACCACTAATCATATTGCAGAACACTTGTGTTACAGTGTTGGGATAATTAAGGGAGCGTGATAAAGGCGCAGATGTATTAAATCTGGTGAAGTGATTTGGTGCAGATTTATTAAATCCGGTGAAGTGATAACGTGGAAATGATAATGCAGCAGCCAATCAGCTCCTAATTGTCAAGTTACAGACTGGGTTTGAAAAATGACAGTTGGGGGCTGAACAGCTGCTGCATTATCACTTCCGCGTTATCACTTCACCGGATTTAATAAATCTGCAACAAAGTGTGGAGACATAGAGTACCATCCAATCAGTTCCTAACTGTCATTTTACAGGCTGTGATAGAAAAATGACAGAATCCAATTGGAAGCTATTAGCAACTTCCCCAGTATATCTCTCTCCAAGACCTGATACATCTCCCCCTAATTCTTGTTTCCTGAAAAATAAAACTGAGAAAAGGAGATAAAGTTTGATCAGATTGTGATTGTTGGTCGTTCTCTCCATAGTCCTCCCCTTACACATTTCTTCCTGGACTGCGGCGGTCTGGCGCGTACAGACAAGAAGCCCGCGCTCTGCAAAAGCTACCAGAAGCTGATGACGGAAATCTGGCACAAGACCAGGTATATCACATGTCAGCATACAGACAATAATAATGTGTCAGTGACTAGACACACCCCCCCCCCCCCTGTATTCTCCGCTACGTGGTTCTGTCTGTCTGTGAAATAAGACACAGGTGGATTACTGATGTTACGTTTTTGTTGTAAAATATCTAACTTCAGTCCAGAACCCCCAAATCTCTAATGCAACTAGACAATGAAGTAACCGGACCCGTTCCTGGTCTCTGCTTTTCCCTGTCCTCCTCAGGCCCGGTTCTGTTGTACCTACTAACCTGTTCCAAGGCATAAAGTCAGTAAACCCAACGTTCCGCGGCTATTCCCAACAGGTAAGTCGCTCAGCAAGCAGCAGCTTGTCCGTGGTTGTATCGCATTGCTCTTCCAGAACTGCGCCCAGAGATTTGTTTCAGCGCATCACGTCAATCCTCTTCGTACTTTGTGTATCTTCTATGTTGGGGACAGTATCCTCCTCTCTATACAGATACGGGGTTGGCGGTACACAAGTGCCATTCTAAATACCTGCTAACATTACATGGGCCAGGCATACGCAGTGTAGAGCATTGTTTCTGCAAAATTGGTATTTCCAGACAGTGGCCAATGCGACGACCCTATTTCGTAGGGGTATCACGGGCAATGGGACGCCTGTTTCAGGTGGATCTTTTGCTCTGGGTACTGGTCCATTCATATCGATGATGGCTACACATGTAAAAACAGACTGTGACGTTCCGCATGCAGACGCGCTGGCATTAGGAAGTAGCAGGCCGAGCTGTTATAAAGCAGTGGTTGGGGGAGGGCGTTCTGCGGATTACAGGTGGCATATGCGGGTGGAAGGTGGAAGGCTTCCGTGACCATCTGTAAAGCGGATGCGTCTGACTCCAGCCCACAATTTAAAATAATGGTTCACAAAGTGCGATCATGTCATGAACTACTAGATCATGGTTCGCGCCAGTCAGTTTTAGTCAATACGTCCCAAAAGTAAAGGGATTGTTTGGGAGAAATGTGTGGCAGATGTTTCTGCTGCTTTTGTTTAACCAGTAATCTCTGTCCATTGGCAGAAGGCTGCTGTAGCCCACACCCATTTTTTTGAATCATAGTTGGGTGGTGGTGGTGGTGGGAGTAGCATCTTGTGAAGGGGAACACTAACCACGAATTCCGTTTCTGCCTGACTTACTTTGCAGGACGCTCAGGAATTCCTGCGCTGTTTGATGGACATATTGCACGAAGAGCTTAAGGAGCAAGTTTTTGAGGCAGAAGAGGACCCACAGCCGGGTGCCCTGGAGGAGGTCATGGAGGAGGAGAGGAACGTGTCAGACAGTGACTTCCAGTCCTGCGAGTCGGGGTCCAGCAGTGATCACGCTGAAAGCGAAAGTCGGAAGTTGTCCGAGGAACTCTCAGAATCCACCATGCTGATCCAAGAGGACCAGAAGGCTCAGGAGCCTCAGAAGTCCTGGCAGAAGGAGAAGAAGGTCTCCAGTCACCTAACTCAGAACAACTGCCTGCAGGATCTGGAGAAGAACCTGGAGAGATTGGTGGAGGAAGGAGATTACAGCTCTCAAGGAACGGTGAAGGTTCAGATACAGAGCCGGATGTCCGGTAAGTGCGGTCAGTACATCGGCACGATTTTAGGTACTTGTGTAGTTTCACGGCGCCACCGCGCGCACAGTGAAACTTTGAAACTTGGCAGTCTGCCAGACTCTGTGTTTACTGTGCGCGTGCCGCTCTAGCTGTACTCAGCGCAGCGCGTGGCTGCTTTCCTTATGTAAGCTACGTTATCAGCATAGCGCTGGGCAGCAGCAGCGCACGCTGCCCAGCGCTGACAGGTCACTGTCAATGTTCCCTCTAATTTTACGAAGGCTGTGTGTGGCAAAATATTTTGGCTGTGCAACTTTGGAAGGAAATTAAACATTTTGTGCGTCACTTATATATAACTGGAAAATGACATTCAGCATTTGTGTTAACTTTACTTCAAAATGATATTAAACATTTTAACATTCAAAACACAGTACACAATGTAGTTAATGGGTGAAACACACATTAATTGAGTCCACAACTGCAAAAAGGGACCACTGCTGCTTTGTGCGCTCTGTTGTAATGTCTGTGCGCACGCTCGTCGAGTTGTGTGCGCGCGCACGTGCGCACAGCTTAGAGGGAACACTGGTCACTGTGGTACTTGTAGTTCCACAGTGAAATAGGCAGTCCTGCGCACCGCTGACAACCCGGCAATTTAGACTCCTCCGGCAATTTAGAAGTCTAGATTTAGACGTCTAAATCCAGACTCCCTGCAAACCACTAAGATGGGGGCATCTAAATTTAGTAGGGTCTAGGGGTACACTATTAAACCTGTTCACAATGACACTAGTCGACGTAACAGCTGTCGACCTTGTTAATTCCACTATCCACGCCAACCCGAAGCGTGGCGAGCGCAGCGAGCCCGTGAGGGGCGGCGGTACACGTCCTACGACCTTTTCATATCCCCACTATCCACTTCTGATAACGTAGCTTACATAAGGAAAGCAGCCACGCGCTGCGCTGAGAACAGCTAGAGCGGCACGCGCACAGTAAACACAGAGTCTGGCAGACTGCCAAGTTTCAACGTTTCACTGTGCGCGCGGTGGCGCCGTGAAACTACACAAGTACCCGATTTTATTGTGGATGTGAAGGATTGCCAAGTATTGAGTGTTTTGTGTTGTAGACTATGCCACGGAAGTGAACATGAGTGACCTATCTGCTTCTCAAACACCCTTACTTAGTGATGGCTCTACAGCCCACCTTTCCAGCAGCCCCCCCAAACCTGGAGCTCTTTGGACAAGTCACAAAAAAGGTACCGGGGAATTTCCACTCCCAGCTCACAAATGGCGCTGCGTAATTCTCATACACAACGTAGACGCGGGGTGTAAGTTAGAGGTGGTGGCTCATGATCGCCATGACAACCACTGACAGTTTTCTTCAAACTGTATATAGCTCCGCCCCTTCTCACCTTTTTGGTACCTTTTAATGTTACAGTGACAGAAAGAACCCATCATTAATGAGGAGATCCAGTGCTTGTAGCTCCCATCTAATGTGATAGGGGCTATTCAGTTGTTTGCACTGCCAGTCCCCCACTGGTTGCAACGCTGCATTTTTGCGCCCACAGTGCACAGGATTAGTAGCATAAAGCTACAATTAAGGAGCCTGGCGCTCGCACCCAGTCCTCCGGAGAGAAGTCCAACAGAAGTGCAGCGCATAAACAATTGAATAGCCTCCTTAGTGTTCGTATTGTAGTTATGGATACATATATATGATCCGAACATTTACCTTCTCTGTCTCCTAGTTCCATCCGTATGTCTCCCTAAGAGGAAGCGGCACAAGAAGCATCGCAGTGTCATATCGGACGTGTTTGATGGCACCATTGTAAGCTCCGTGCAGTGTCTGACATGTGACCGAGTAAGTCATTACCCATCACCCTCTGTGCTGTACGCACTCGGGGGAACCTTGCTCCTGCAGTCATACAATCTATGATACATATGACAGTAAGGTTTTTGATGTTAGAAGAAAATAAAAGAAGGTAATTTATAATATACAAACTCATCTCATTTATATTTGTTTGGCTTTATAGTTAAATGTAATATACAATCATATATCTCTGGCTGGAGTATATCTGGCATCCAATGATTATGGCAGCGGTGACCGGCACGGACACATTACAGCGTGTTCGTGTAAAACAATGTTATCTGTATATAAAGAGGACGGGTCTGCTCCATCTGATACCTGGAGCGTAATCGCGGAGAATGATTAATCTCCGGTCTGCAGAGATTTCCCTATTCAGCTGTAATGCTCGCTGTAAGGTGGTGTAGAGATCATCTTGCTGCCATGTACTAAAGTGCACCTGTCACCTATGCTCTGTTACCAGCTGTTATGTGGTTATCCCAATGTCCAAGGGAATGATTGATCTCCCCGAGGCACATTATTAGTGCATTCCCAAGGGGCTGCCTCTACCTTATGCAAGTGACTGCTGGCGCGAGCTCTGATTGGACCAACCTTCATAAATAAACAACACTGAAATTATAGTTCTACAAGATAAAACAACTACTCAGCATGGCGCTCTGTTCTGTCCTTTGGGAAAGGCAGATAAGGGTGGTGCTTCTCTATCACAAATCACTACATGGAAACCAGAATTTAGGTGGCTTTAGCTAGATTACAGTGTAATCCACAGAATCCACTGACAAATGCTAGTATTAAATGTGTTCTGTTATTCCCATTCAGATCTCTGTAACGCTAGAAACCTTCCAAGACCTCTCCTTGCCTATCCCGGGGAAGGAGGACTTGGCTAAGCTGCACTCGTCAAGCCACCAGACCTCCCTGATCAAAGCCGGTTCCTGTGGAGAGGCCTACGCCCCTCAGGGCTGGGTAGCGTTTTTCCTAGAATACTTTAAAAGGTATTTGTGCAGTTGCAGTGGGTTGCGGTTCTGGGGGACTGGGCGTTATATCTAGGCCGAGCCGTCTCATTGCGGTCTGTTTTCCCGTCTCGTCCTTTTAGTTGGTTTTGGGGTCCCACGGTCACGTTGCAGGATTGTCTTGCTGCCTTCTTTGCCAGGGATGAACTCAAAGGTCAGTTACTTGAAAATTATTGTTATATATATATATATATAATTTTTTTTTTTTCTTGAGAAATATGTATTTATTTATTTTTCCCTAATTTTAAGATATTACAAACTTAACAAAATAGTGATTTTAGTAGTGCACGCTCTATGACTTGCCCGCGCTGACTGTCCCGTGTCTGTTTGTGCAGGTGACAACATGTACAGCTGTGAAAAGTGCAAAAAGTAAGTTTTCCAAGTTGTTGCGCTTTAAAAGAAATAAATTAGAACTACTTAGAAATGTCAGCTAAGTAACGCATGTAATTTACAGTGGAAGCATTGTCAGCGTCCTTGTTGACATATATAATTTTTCTAGTGTTAAATCCCTAAATCTAAACCAGTATTGCCGACATTCGCAGTGTTGACATAATGACCTTGCTGATATTCTGGTGTCGATCTTCTGAATGTTGACATAATGGCTACAGACCGCGGTCCGTTTCATGCTGACGGCTCTTTCTGGACATTCATTGAATGTTATTAATGGCAACGTTTGCGAATTTCCCTTTGCTGAAGTAATCATTAGCTGCTGTTTTATTGAATTGGTGATAATATTCTGCTCTGTGACACTACCTTACTCATACAGACGTCCTGGTCATTCTAGCGCAACCTGTGCAGTTCCTCTTCACTGCTATCTGCAGTGGTGCCTCTACCACAAGTCTGGTCTGCATATCAGTGCTAAAATACAGACAACGCTGTGCTAGCGGCACCACAGCAGAGACTGACACCCCAGGAAGGGAAGAGGAACTGCACAGGTCTTGAGAGGTGCAGGGTTCTAGAATGAACACTATCTTATGCGCTAAATGGAGCATTAATTGTCTTTGATTCTTTTCATTCTAATTAGACTTTGCAATTAATTAAGGATTTCATTAAAAAAATATTCTGTGTCTTTTTTGCATTTTTTTTTCTAGGTTAAGAAATGGCGTCAAGTTCTGTAAAGTTCAGAAGTTTCCTGAGGTGCGTTCTTAAGCTGTGTATACACACTTTGATATTTCCCTGTTTTCGATCCGATCTTATAGAAGCAAAATCGAATCCACATTGAATGGTTTTGAGGACACTTTCGATCTGCATTCGATTCGATGCGCGCTCCCATTTTCTTAAAATCGAAAAAGAAAAATCTACTGTGCAGCCAAGGAAATATCGAATTCGATTCAGTAAATCGAATGTGTACAATGTACCATGACTGTAAATCGAATTCGATATCTAATGCAAAAGTACAGATCTAATGCCAAATTGAATGGGAAGATCTAATGCCAGATCTAATAGAAAATCAAATCTAACATCGAATCTAAAGCAAAACGACGTGTGTGTAGAGGGCTATATAATACCTTATACAAAATCTGCATTTATCCCCATGGGACACATGAGGATAGGATCCAATACATATGGGCTGATGCCAAGTTGGCAGCAGAATGGGGTAAATGACAAGGGCCCTTATTCAGATCTGATCGCAGTACAAATTTGTTCTCAAAATAGGCAAAACCATGTGCACTGCAGGTGGGGCAGATGTAACATGTGCAGAGAGAGTTAGATTTGGGTGAGTTATTTTGTTTCTGTGCAGGGTAAATACTGGCTGCATTATTTTTGCACTGCAATTTAGATTTCAGTTTCAGCACACCCCACACAAATGTAACTCTCTCTGCACGTTACATCTGCCCCACCTGCAGTGCACATGGTTTTGCCCATTTTGATAATATATGAATAAGGGCCAAGGTGCGTTCTGTCAGCATCAGTAGTGCGTGTGACATTCTGTGACAAAGAAAGCTTTAGGGAAGCTCTTGCAAACAGCCAATCACAAGCCATTTACTAGCGCTGGTTACTGACATCATCATCCAGTAGCACTTGTATTGATCTCCCATCTATCCCCTCCAGGATCGTCCTGGTAGTGCAACCTGAGTGGAGAGTGTATGTACTGGCTGCTCAGAATAACCTTCTCTCCTGCAGATCCTGAGCATACACCTGAAGCGCTTCAGACATGAGCTGATGTTTTCCACAAAAATCGGGACCCACGTGTCCTTCCCGCTGGAGGGCTTGGACCTGCAGCCATTCCTCGCCAAGGACAGCCCCGGACAGATTGTGACTTATGACCTCCTATCTGTGATCTGTCACCATGGGACAGCCAGCAGTGAGTACAGTACCTCTGCTCCAGCCAGTAATAAATTGGGTGTGTATATGTGTGTATGTATGTATGTATGTGTGTGTGTGTGTGTGTGTGTGTGTGTGTGTGTATGTGTGTATATCTCTTATATATTTAGCCAGATCTGTCACTCAACCCCTGTGGAGAACGTTCCTGTGTAGAACAGTTTCACTTTCATGTGTCTGACGTTCCACACCCTTGACA
Organism: Crinia signifera; assembly: GCF_055691185.1. Taxonomy (NCBI): domain Eukaryota; kingdom Metazoa; phylum Chordata; class Amphibia; order Anura; family Myobatrachidae; genus Crinia; species Crinia signifera. Next base: position 173,009,182 of record NC_139224.1, on the reverse strand, counting down.
TCACCTCCCCCCGCCCAGCCAGGGCTACAGTACACGCCCACCATCCACCATTACTCCACAGCCACCATTCACCATTACTCCTGCACATCCCTACCCTCTGCCAGGACCCCCGTGACCCCCCTCCCGCGATTCGCGGGACCCCCCGCGACCCGCCCCTCCCGCGATTTGCGGGACCCCCCGCGACCCCCCCTCCCGCGATTCGCGGGACCCCCCGCGATCCCCCTCCCGCGAATCGCGCGACCCCCCCTCCCGCGATTCGCAGGACCCCCGCAACCACCCCGGTATCCGGACTATTGTTAGACAGCACTTACATCGACAGCCATTACATCGACACCATTAGTTCGACAGCTCAATAGGTCGACATACCATTAGGTCGACATGTCATTATGTCGACAGCTCATTAGGTCGACATGTTTTTAGGTTGGCACTGCCATTAGGTCGACAGTGTCTATGTCGACAGTCAAAATGTCGACATGGGTTTTTTCACTGTTTATTGAGCCGACATGTGCCGACAGGCGGTATTTCATGCCCTACTATCCACACTAGGGCGTGGTGGGAGAATAAAATAGTGTGCCGAGCGCAGCGAGGCACCGTGCCCGAAGCATAGCGAGCGGCTGCGGTACACTTCAAACTGTGTCCAAGTCGACTGTGTCGACATTTCGGCCAAAAAACAGTGAAAAAACCCATGTCGACCTTTTGACTGTCGACATAGACTCTGTCGACCTAATGGCAGTGTCGACCTAAAAACATGTCGACCTAATGAGCTGTCGACCTAATAAGCTGTCGACATAATGACATGTCGACCTAATGGTATGTCGACCTAAAACCATGTCGACCTATTGAGCTGTCGAACTAATGGTGTCGATGTAATGGCTGTCGATGTAAGTGCTGTCTAATATCCGTCCCAGACCCGACCACCCCCTCCCGCGATTCGCTGGACCTCCGCGACCACCCCCTACCGCGAAACGCGGGACCCCCGCGACCCTCCCGCAAATCGCGGGACCCCAGCGACCCCTCCCTCCCGCGAGCCCCCTCCCGCGATTCGCAGGACCCCTGCATCCTCCCCTCCCGCGATTCGCGGGACCCCCCCTCCCGGCATTAAAAGGGCCCCCCACGACCCCCCCTCCCGCGATTCACGGCACCCCCCCCCTACTGTGATTTGCGACCCCCCCTCCCGCAACTCGCGCCGCCCCCTCCCGCGATTCACGGAACCCCCGTAGCGCCCCCTCCCGCGATTTGCGGGCCCCCTCGGCACTTCTCGCGATTTGCGACCGCCCCCTAACTCACACATTCGGGGACCCCACCTCCCGCGATTCATGGCCCCCTCACGCAATTCACGGCACCCCCCACACCCCCCTTCCTGCGATTCGCAACCCCCACGACCCCCCCTCCCGCGATTCACGAAACCCCCCGTAGCGCCCCCTCCCGCAATTTGCGGGCCCCCTCGGCACCTCTCGCGATTTGCGACCGCCCCGTAATTCACACATTCGGGGACCCCCCCTCCCGCGATTCATGCCCCCCTCACGCAATTTACGGCACCCCCCATACCCCCCTTCCTGCGATTCGGAACCCCCCACGACCCCCCCTCCCGCGATTCATGCCCCCTCCCGCGATTCACGGACCCCCGCACCACCCCCCTGCGCCCACCCTCCCTTGATTCACGCCCCCCTCATGCAATTCACGGCAACCCCCCACACCCCCCCTCCTGCAATTCGCAGCCCCCCCACGACCCCCGCCTCCTGCGATTCATGACCCCTCCCGTGATTCACGGACTCCCGCACCACCCCCCCTTGACTCACGGCACCCCACGCGCCCCTCCCGCAATTCACGGACCTCCGCAACCCCCCCTCCCGCAATTCACTAACCCCGACAACCCCCCTCCCGCAATTTGCGGACCCCCCTTCCCACGATTCAAGCCCCCCCGCGCCCCCGCCCACGATTTGCGGACCCCCGCCCCCTCCCGCTAACCGCGGATCCCCACACACCACCCCCCCTCCCGCAATTTGCAGACCCCCCAGACCCCCTTCCGGCAATTCCACCCCCCAGCCGACCACCGCGGCCCCCGCTCCCACATTTCACGTACCCCCGTGACAATGGGGGATCCTGTACCACCACAAGCAGGTACCGCCCCTAGGTGGGAAATCCGGCCCTGGCTGCCGCACTGCAGGTTTCCCCACTGCCCTCTGCACCAGCGCCACAACTTTTATCAATGTCTTGCCCACATACCACTATTATACAGCCTCCTGCTCTCATGCACGCTCACTCCCTCCCAGTGGGAGGAGACGCTCACCCACTGCCGGGAGCTGCATACTGTCCCCCACCCTCCTCCAGTTCTAGGGATGCCCATCGACCATCAATGATTTTCAAATAATCGATGGTTTATGGCCGATGTTGAATACTTTTGCCATCAATGTTCTCCTGCCCCGTAACTTCCGCCAGTGGAGACCCGCTCACCCTGTGTTGCCCACATTCCCCTATCATGCTTTACCGCCCAGCCTCCTGCTCTCATGCACCCTAACTCCCACCCAGTCGGAGGAGACACTGACTCCTGTATTTCTGTGCTGCCACGCTGGACCCTCACCCACTGGCAGAAGCTGCACAGTGTCCACCACCCTCTTTAGTCCCCCGTATGCCCACACACCCCTATCACTACCCAGCTTCCTGCTCTCCTGAACCGTAACTTCCACCACTGGGTAATCGCTGACGCTGTGTTGCCCACATACCCCTATCATGCCTCATATCCCAGCCTCCTGCTCTCATGCACCCTAACTCCCACCCAGTAGGAGGAGACACTGACTCAGGGCCACCGTCCGGTACTCCTGTGCTGCCACGCTGGACCCTCACCCACTGCCAGAAGCTGCAATACAGGGCATCTTTCATACAGTTCTAACCATATTTCTCACAATACAAATGTTCACAAATTAAGGGGCGTAGCCCCTTACGCCGGTGTGAAGAGCGCCCGTAGGGCGCGATGAATCACCTAATATATATATATATATATATATATATATATATATATATATATATATATATATATATATATATATATATATATAAAAAGGTAGTGGGTGACAGGGAGAGAGTGCGTGAGACGGTGAGCTGATGGGGAGAGGCAGTCAGTGGGAGAAAAGGCAGAGGTTGAAGGGGGAGGCAGAGGGTGACAGGAGAGTATGATGGTGAGAGGGTGACAGGAGACAGGGAGAGACAGGGAGAATGCAAGGCAGAGGGTCATGTCTGGGAGAGGCAGAGTGTGGCGCCAGGGACGACGACGACATATAGTTAGTGAGAGGGTGATAGGCCGGGACTGACAGAAAGAGAATGAGGCAGTGGATGATAGCAGGGAGAGGCAGTGGGTGACCAGGAGAGGCAGTGAGTGATATCAGGCAGAAGGTGACAGGGAGAGGAAACTTGCGTGCCCTAACCAGGACTTTAGACAGGTTTTGTTGGTGTTTTAAGGTGTGACAACCACAGTAAATTATTTGGCCTGAAAAACATTTAAATTGCTCTGTTCAAAACTCATCAATTAGCCCAATGACAAGGCAATAATACTGGTCAGTAGCTGCAGCACGGTGCTCTTACTCACCAGCCTCTGGTCAATGACAAGGCAATACTACTGGTCAGTAGCTGCAGCACGGTGCTCTTACTAACCAGCCTCTGGTCAATGACAAGGCAATACTATTGGTCAGTAGCTGCAGCACGGTGCTCTTACTCACCAGCCTCTGGTCAATGACAAGGCAATACTACTGGTCAGTAGCTGCAGCACGGTGCTCTTACTCACCAGCCTCTGGTCAATGACAAGGCAATACTACTGGTCAGTAGCTGCAGCACGGTGCTCTTACTCACCAGCCTCTGGTCAATGACAAGGCAATACTACTGGTCAGTAGCTGCAGCACGGTGCTCTTACTCACCAGCCTCTGGTCAATGACAAGGCAATACTACTGGTCAGTAGCTGCAGCACGGTGCTCTTCCTCACCAGCCTCTGGTCAATGACAAGGCAATACTATTGGTCAGTAGCTGCAGCACAGTGCTCTTACTAACCAGCCTCTGAGCAGCCCCTCGGCTACCGCTGCTTCTGGAATCTACCATAATGATGTGTGCACAATGTGGCTGCCCGACAATCACTGCCACTCCCTGGCAGTGCTGCTTGCTTCAGTTGCAGCAGAAGGACCAACCTTGTGCCCAGTCCCAGTAGCAATCTCAGGTAGCCTCCGTTAGTCTGAGCCGTGAGGAGGGGAGACCGGCCTCTCTGCAGCCGCGGCTTCTGACATCAGACAGCTCAGCACTGTAATGCTGTCTGCAACTGCCAGCGGCCGGCCCAAGAAACTGAAAATAGGACTGGCCTGGGGTGCATTTGGCACCCTGCCCCCGGCCCACGATTTGCACCAGATCAAGAGTCTTAATGGAATAAGTTACTAGTAACCTCTCCAAAGCGGATGGTTATATTTGAGGCACGTATGAAAATGCATTGTCACCAGTAACAACCAATCACATGCTTGTTTTCATTGATCATCCTGCACAACAAGCATGGCCACTAGAATCGCATTGGTTGCCATAGGTAATGCCAAAGTTCTTCATAAAAATCCCAACTTGTGCCGTATATGTTGAGTGGAACCCAAATATGGCTAATAAGGAAAATAATTGTTTTTAAAACATGTATATAGTATATGTAGAAAAGCAATAGGGGTTCAGCGACCGATATGCCATACACTTGAATCTGTATTATATTAGAGAACAAAACAAGGGCAGTAAAATACCGGCCAAAAAACAATCGCTGTACTGTACAACACACAGTATAATGCCGAATTATTGCTGTTCCGTTCTAACCGTACCACCTCCTCCCTATACAGGCGGACACTACATCGCCTATTGCCGCAACAACCTAAACAACCTCTGGTATGAATTTGACGACCAAACTGTGACAGAAGTCAGCGAGGTGACCGTGCAGAACGCAGAGGCCTACGTGCTGTTCTACAGGTAACGTCATTTTATTCACTCACAGGATCACATGGGTCCTTCCTGCGCACCAAGCTGGACCTCTCCAGAATGATGGGAAACCAGCACGAAAATGATCCAGATATAACCGCAGCGACTATTGCTGTGGCTCATGTGCGCCAGTAATGCTCTGTGTTAATGCATCACAGTCTGTATTAGTGAGGTGAATGGGAAGGACTGGCAGCCGCCATTGATACTGCTGGCAGTTGGGGACTGTAGACGTCAGTGAGTGACAAGGGCTGGAGGAACGCAGCAAGAAATATCCCGATAATCTGAAAGTTCCATGTTGGACATTAATAGGAGTAGCCGCATTCCTGGCCCCACACATCTGCATTTTGCAGCTAATAAAGTCTTTAACGAGCATATTAATAGTTCAGGAGCTTTAAATCTCCCGACTATATTTGTTTCTACAGGAAGTCCGGCGAAGACGCTCAGAAGGAACGGAGACGGGTGACCAGTCTGCTGAACCTGATGGAGCCCAGTCTCTTGCAGTTCTATATTTCTCGTCAGTGGCTCAACAAGTTCAAGACCTTTGCGGAGCCCGGGCCTATAACCAATAATGATTTTCTGTGTGTGCATGGGGGTAAGTCTCTGGTGGCAGTGTGCAAACTCCTTCTTCCTGCTGCCTCCATTCCCCTCACATCATGTCACTGCCCCTGTCACATGCAGCCCTGTCCTCACTGACACATAACTCATCTCCTGATATACTCTGTGCTGCTGGGGACCCTACTCCTCCCACTATATAACTCCCAGTCTGTGGCTTCCTGCTGCCTCCATTCCCCTCCTCACATCATGTCACTGCCCCTGTCACATGCAGCCCTGTCCTCACTGACACATAACTCATCTCCTGATATACTCTGTGCTGCTGGGGACCCTTCTCCTCCCACTATATAACTCTCAGTCTGTTGCTTCCTGCTAACTCCATGCCTCTCCTCACGTCATGTCACTGCCCCTGTCACATGTACCGCTGTACTCACTGACACATCACTCATCTCCTGATATACTCTGTGCTGCTGGGGACCCTGCTCCTCCCACTATATAACTCTCAGTCTGTGGCTTCCTGCTGCTCCCATTCCCCTCCTTTGCGTGCGGGGTATGAATGAACATGGTGCACTACATGTAATGTGTCTATATCTGCTTGCTATGCGCTCCTCCCCGTAAGGCTGGCCTCATAGAAGATCTGGTGATTGTACATGCGTGTGGGGTATGAATGGACATGGTGCACTACATGTAACATGTGTCTCTATCTGCTTGCTAGTCGTTCTTCCCTGTAAGGCTGGCCTGATAGAACCAAACGTAATGCTAGCGAAGCGCTGGAAATTATTTGTCCCTGCTGCTGTCTAGAGGGGATACTCAACCCCTCTGTAGAAGAAAAAACAATGCATACGAGGTAGACGGCGCGAAGGGACACTATGGATACTTGGTTTAATAAAAATCAATATAATTTTATTTACTGATACAAAGTTTTAAACACTTTTAAAAGTGAGAGCACCGGCCGGTGGGGTTTACATAAAACAAATAAATCACATGAAAAACATTAAAAAAATATATAAAAAAGCATTTATATTCAACACACCATTGGCCTGATAGAAGATCTGGTGATTGTAGATGTGTGTGGGTATGAATGGACATGGTGCACTACATGTAACATGTGTCTATATCTGCTTGCTAGGCGTTCCTCCCCGTAAGGCTGGCCTGATAGAAGATCTGGTGGTTATGCTGCCGCAGAACATCTGGGAATATTTATATAGCAGGTGGGTACCGGACTCAGTCTATTGATGCTATGAATGGGTCCCCCCCAAGTTAGGGGTTTTTCTAGTGTATGGATTATAACGAGGTCTCAGACAGGCAGATCATACAAGAGAAAGTAACACAACTCCATTAGAAGGCACAGAAACATGTTCCATGTATTAGTCTTAAGGTGCCCATACACTTATACGATTTGGGCCCTTTCCACCCAATTCCGGCAGATCGGGCCGATACAATCTGGGACGGTGCAAGGCCCCCCAAACCCCCCCCCCCCCCCCAGGCAAATTTGGACGCAGGCAGTTTTATTGGGCGATACTGGGAGATAACGCGTGGCAATTGCAGTGGCTTGCATCCATGTTCCCGACTGCACCATATCTGCGATCAATCTTGCTACTTTTTAGGCAAAGTGGCGCATTACAGACACTTCTCTGTGCAGATTCCATCGGTTGCAGGATTAGCTGGAATTACCAGTTGCACTGTGTACAAAGACACCTTTGCCACAGGATCTGCATTTACCTCTTATTAGAGCCTTAATCCTAATAATACAAATAAGAGTTTATGCAGATATCATATAATATCTCCACTGCGAGTATTGCTGTCACGTGGTCATTTTATTAATATGTTCCCTGAATCAGATATTATATACTATAAAAGGTTTCTTCTTCTGCAACATTGGTTATAGATTTGGAGGTGGCCCAGCTGTCAATCACCTGTATGTGTGTTACACCTGCCAGACCGAGCTGGACAAGATCGAAAAGAGGCGGAAGATGGAACTGGAGACTTTCATCCGGGTAAATGAGATGTCTGCGCAGGCGTATTCTCCTCAGTGTAGATGCCCCTTCCGCTCTAACATCGCTACCTCCTGACCCCCATAACTGACTCCCGGCAGGTCTGTGCGACGTGGAAACTTCTGTGCCGCATTTGCACCTTTTGCTCTTTTATTAATGATGATAAATGGTCGCATCCTACATTAATGCGTCCGTGGACTTCTGTTACATAATTATGAAGACTCATTCCCTGTTAATTCAGACGTTTCATTAAATTTACCAGGCATTTTTTTATTTTTATACAATTGGATAAGAAACAATCGTACATTAAGGTCACATTTAAATACCTGTGATCAGTTGTAAAGTCAAATTGAAGTTATAAATAAAAAAGGTACTTGTGTACTAGCACAGCGCCCATCGCATCGCAGACCATAAGGCATGCGATGCGATGTTATACAATTTAAAATTGTATACCATCGAATTGTATGGCATTGTATCGCATATACAATGGTATGCGATTTAAAATTGTATAAGCACCCTAATGGGGGCTTACAATGTTAAATGCACCCCCATGCCACCCCCACTATGAACGTTAACCTGAAGCGTGGCGAGCGGCGGCGGTACACATCGTACAACCTTTTCATACCCCCACTATCCACGCCGGCATGGAGTTGATTTTATATTGTGTGGCGAGCCACCAAGCCCGAAGCTTGGCGAGCCCCGCGGAATACATGTAAAGTAATATGCGTCCCCTCACGGGGCTCACTGCGCTCGCCACACTATATAAAATCAACTCCACGCCGACATGGATAGTGGGGGTATGAAAAGGTTGTAGGACGCGTACCGCCGCCCCTCGGGGCTCACTGCGCTCACCACGCTTCGGGTTCACATTCGTAGTGGGGGTGCATTTAACATTGTGATTATATGTTGTGCGACCAAATATCGTGGGCGCTGTGCTAGTACACAAATACCATAAAAAAATATTATGTGGGATATTGTCTAAAACGGTCACAAGCAGAAAGCGGCAATATATGGTCTGTAAATAGTGACCAATATCCTTTATGAACACACTGGTTCTCTTCAGCCCTCTTTGCACGATGTGTAATCCGTACATGGACCAGGCAACTACAACTCCCAGCATAGACTGCACACATGGAGAGTGGTTTATCTTTATCCCCTGTCCGGGCTTTGCTGTAGAACAGGCGCGGTGCAATAGATGCTGTTACTGCAATAACAATCCAGCATCTACGGCCCCTGTGCGTAACAAATACATCTGGCTGCCGGTTTCGGAGCACTGCGGAGCGGTCACGTAGGTTATCAGCCTATGTAACCCGTTAACCCCCTAACGCCTGTGTTTCCCCAGCTAAATAAGGCTTTCCAAGAAGAAGACTCTCTGGCCGTGATTTACTGCATCAGCATGCACTGGTTCCGGGAATGGGAAGGGTTCGTGAAGGGCAAGGACATCGGTAAGTTATCCTAACGCTCCGTCTGCTCAATCACGCTAACCTGACCAGATGCTAAACCTGACCCCACAGGGAGTGTGTAGGGTCCATATTCATTTAATGTAATAAGACCTCTACATAGGTGTTGTAGAAGGACAATTCCATATTACTCTGTACAGATGGATGTTTATTATGTAGAACGGTCTCGCTTTCTGTTTAGACCCGACCATGGCGGCCTGCTTTGTGTTTGCCCACAGGTCCACATAAACCGTTTGGCATCAGGTTAGCTAGCTTATACCCCTTTTACACCAAAATCCCTGGTCGGACCCTGGTCTTTGGACACGGGAGTTTCCAGGGTTGGACCCAGCTTCATACCCCATTTACACAGCACTGTGACTTAGGTCGGACCCAGATCTGCGCCGTTTACACTGAAACTGGGTCAGCCCTGCTTTTCCCTATGGATGACATTAAAAATGTCCATTTTAGGACTGATAAACTGCCATCCAACCTTCCTTCAATGATTTAAAATTAAAAGACCTGACAAGTTAGCATTGAAAAATGTTGGTTTGTTTATTTTGTAAATATTTTTCAAAAAGTTTTATTCAGTGCTCAAGCGCACATAGCGGTATAAAAGTGCAGCATCTCCCATGTGCTCTCTCCCCAGCCCCCTCCCCTGCAGCAGCAGACCGAATCTCCCATGTGCTCCCTCCAGCCCCCCCCCCCCCCCCCCCAAAAAAAAAATAATATAAATGATACTGCATCCAATTATGATTTCTGTGTGCACTGCCCGTATCCTTCCTGGCTGCTGTCTTTTGCCACTGCAGCGCACTGTGGTAAGGCGTCCAGCACTTCTGGTATCCTTTCAGCACTACCCGGATGTCCCAACCTGGGTTTGGACCATTTACACCGCCCACGACCCAGGTCCAACCAGTGTTTTCAACCCTGGTCAGGACCTGGGTAGGAGACCAGTGTTACTGGACCTGGTTTGACCCTTTCTACACCAACGCTGACCTGGGTCCAACCTGGGTTATGCCTTGGTGTAAAAGGGGTATTAGTGGCAATCTGATCTGTTGTTGTCCCTCAGATGCAATCTTTACACAAGTGGGTTTTCAGATCGTGTTTCATTGTGTTTTGTGCAGATCCTCCAGGACCGATTGATAACACAAAAATGGCCGTCACCAAGAGCGGGCATGTGACCCTGAGACAAGGTGAGTGACGCTGATTACCTAGCTATGCGCTGGCACCGAATGAGCCCCAATAATCTGAGCAGCTATGTATTATGTCAGCATAAGAGCTATAATGGGGGATTATGTAAATCATATATATGCTGACACAATGTTTGGTGCTGCACATTACGGACTCTCTTATACCTTAGTACTAAAGCTGGGCACACATTATATGATACAACGTGCAATACTGGTACTTTCGGACAATCTCCAGGAACGTGTAGTGTATATGGCCCAATCCATAGTTCCTGGCCATCCTCCATTACATCGTCCCATCGGATGTGCTGCACATCCAATGGGACAGTCCCACGGCCAGCACGGTGCAGCTAGTAATGAAACATTCCACCATCGTACGGCGATTGTGCATTATTTATGGTGGTACGGTGTCTCATTGCACAGCACGGTCGTCATTCCAGTGTGTCCTCCGCCTTTAGGCAGCTGCACGGAACATAATGGTGTAATTGTGATTGGCTAATTTGGAAATCTGAATACCCCATTGATCGTTTTGCTTCCTTTCATTTTTTGATACCCCATTTGTTACTACCTTTATCCTCTAAATGGAAGTGGGCAGTCTCCTTGTAGTTCCACAACATCCGGGGATCTTGTCCCAACAAGCCTTGCCAGGCAATAGCCGGGACTTGTCGTCTCACAGAAGTTTACTCAATACCAAAGACTTCATATTGTAGGTTCTAAGTAAGTATGATGTTGTGGTTTCTAATCTATAGGCGCAGATTCCGGGCAGATATCCGAAGACACGTGGCATTTTCTACAGTCCATCTACGGCGGCGGCCCCGAGATCACACTGCGGCAAAGCGTCGCAATCGCCGAATCGGAAGCCGGCTCATCCGAAGAGAAGATTGACGTGGAGACGCGGAATGTTTAATTATTTGCTTTGTCTGCCCTAGCGTAACAGCGAAGTCAGTCATTTATGTTTTTGTTTTTTTAGTTTCTTTTTTTATTTCCCCAAACAAATCTTTCTGTTCTAGAATTAGACGGCATTTTCCACTGCGATCTGAAGTGTCCTATTTATGTTTTCTAAGAGAGCAGGCGATAAACTGAGAGTTTTATTTCAGGTGACCTATGTAAATGTTTTAAGTTTTCTTTTAGTCCTGCCATTGTACATAACACATTCCATGTATGGCTCTACGTAGAACCAGTTCCGCCATGCCCGGGGTGACTGAATTGGGTTATACGTGCGTTCCCCATGCTCTTCATGCAGAATCGAGCCCTCCTAACCTGCCGAGTCAGGACCTCGCCTGTGTGTGCGTATCGAAGGGCAACTGGGAACTTTTTTGGATTGCTGCACATTTTGTGAAAATGTGCCGTGTAACCGGGAAGGCACTTTTAAATGTAGTGTATTTATCCAGTGCTCCTACGGTGCCCTCTAAATTGTATTTTTATATATAATCAGAAATCAGACCAGGATTTGGTGGCCAATGAAAAAGTAACACGGGTTACTTATGCAGTTTTGGGTTTTTGTCCTGCATTGCTTCGGGGGAAGATATGACCAATATGGGCGGCTTTTTATTTTGTAGTAATCTAACCACTATTAATGGTATGACACTTTAGCCTACTGGCTGCTTTATGCACGGCATGCCCTGACATTGAAGATTGAAGAAATACTTTTATTTTAATAAGAAAGGTAGTAGATGCTTTGGCGAATCCAATCACCCTTTTCTTAAATGTGAAGACTTCTTAGTATATTTATATAATTGGATTTTATTTTTACTGTTAAGTGCTTATGTATAAAGTGTAGGCGCGGCAGGGTAATTGCGTAGAGCACAGGTGTGGGTACAGGGCAGCCACCGCACTGATCATTTGATACCAAGGACCCGCGTAGTATAAGACAGCACAGCCGTATCCGTCTGACATGTACCTTGTAAGCACAATGGGCCGTTCTCTGTAACGGAACACAAAGGGTGAGAGAATGTAATTGTTGGAGAGTAGTTTGTACTTGTCTGTTCTCTAAATATTAATTTGCAAATACCTCTTTCTTAGTATATAAGCTGTAGCATTAACACCCCCTCTCATAGCAGATTGCATTTAATGCTCCTTGTTGGGCGCTCTGCATTGGATAGAAAAGTCCTGTCTGTAGGGTTCTGTGCCCGTTACCGGAATATGATCCGGTGTAGTACAATGGTGTGCCACAGCCTTGCTCTAAATCCTGTAACCAATTCCGTCCAAGGTTTCAATAGTCATGTTCCAAACCACCAAGGTCCCCTTCATTGCCCCACAGAAGAAATAAGCGCGTAACGTGTAACCCTCATAATGATATCCTAAAAATCTATTTCTATAGATGAGATATGCACCCACAATACACAATCACATGGGAAAACTGATCAATGCAACGGCGCAGAGGAGCATCCGACTGAATATACTCTGTACAGCGCTACTTCAAATGATGGCAACATCAAAACCAACAGCACTGAGTATGAGTAAGGACTGATGCAATATCACATTCTGCAGGTGTATACAGTGCATAGAGGATATATTCATATCTCATAGAGGTGCAGGGGAAATCTAGCTGTACAAATGTGTCTGCGTTGCGATACACATAACACAATGGGGGGATTGAAACAATACTAAGCAGGATCAGTATGACTAATGCAGTACCCACTCACCACCCAAGGCTAGATGGCCCTAGGTCAGGATATTTGTGTATGGTTTTGACACATGGATGGGGTTGAGGGGTCCAAACTGGGATCTTGACCCCCGTTGGGGGTCTGATTATTAGAATAAAAAGTTAGTGCAGCTAATGATCCTGGCAGAGCCAACACAACAGTGGGTGGAGTTTGGGCTGATATAGCCACACCCCTCCATGCTGTCACACCCTGGCTTGGCTAACACAACAGTGGGAGGAGTTTGTGCTGATATAGCCACACCCCTCCCTGCTGTCCACATCCTGGCTTGGCTAACACAGCAGTGGGAGGATATTGTGCTTGTATAGCCACACCCTTCCCTGCTGTCCACATTCTGGCTTGGCTAACACAACAGTGGGAGGAGTTTGTGCTGATATAGCCGTACCCCTCCCGGCTTGGGTAACAGTGGGAGGAGTTTTGCACAAAAGAGGGCGTGTCTGGATACAATATTATTACTATTTGTTTTGATTTCACATGTTTAAATTTTGGGATATATGATCTAGCATGACACGGTTGTGCAACAGTAATCCTGGTGTACAGATAATGACCGCTGTGGGTATTGTTTGTTTCCTTACTGACATATATAATCTTTTTCCACCACCTACTGCAGTAATCTCTCAGTCCTTTACTGAAAACACCCATATTTATAATCTATTAAATGCAGTTTTATAATCGGTATTTGGAGATGACGGGGAGGGCGTACTAAATATATAAATGACCACTACTGTAACTGAAGATTCTCAAGGTGACTGATTTTCTATTATTGCACCTCCGCTACAATCCTCATGTGATCCCAACAGGTCATGTTTTCAGGATTTCTGTCTGTGGACCAACCCAGCCAAGTAGATTGTCACCTGGAAGGAAATCCTGAAAACATGAGAATCATATTGGAGAAGCTTCCTGCTCAAAACCCTGGGTAATAACAAATTGTACTTTCTGTATCTAATCCTTTCTTTTCTTCTGCGCAAATGCAAGTCCGTGAATGGCTAGACGGATCGTCAGCATGTCGTGAATGTTTGTTTTTAATGATTTAATTGCTGATTGTAAATCGTCAATAAAAGAAGACAAGTTTAGTTGGTTGTACGTGTGATCTAAATTAAATGAAGGTTTAGCACATAACGAATTGCGGCAATTAATTGTGAAAGACATTACCATAATGGGGGAGAGGGTTCTGAGGGACAAACCTATGATATAAGTAAGCAAGTAAAGACCATTTGCCGTTCGTAATACAAGCATATACCAGACCAAAAACAGTATCATAAAATACACACGATACTGTTTACAATGTGCGCAAACTTGCAAAGCAATGAACAACTAAATCAAGAAACCTGTATACGAATGTGGTTTTTGTAAGATTGTTTTTACATAAACACAACTAATTCTACCAACTTAGACAACAATTGTCTAAATTTTACTAAACAAGATAAAAAGCAATAAAACCAAATTAAAAGAAAAAACAATCGTTAATCCTGGTGTCTTCAAATACCAAGCAGTACCCGAATTGCGCAGCTGTGGTGGTACAAAAGTATCGTCATAGTGCGGAGTATGGAGGTAAAAACAATGGCGATTAAATGAAAGGGTCAGGGGAGGAATGTACTGAGTTTAGCCACGGAGTCCATATCTTTCCAAGTGTAGAGCTGGCGTTATTTTGCTTATATACAAAGCGCTCCTTAGGAACAATCATTTTCTAGTGCCTTAAAGGAGGAGAATGTGGAGCAAACATTTACAATAGGTAATGGTCTGCAGAGGCATAGGCTGGTACCAGAAAGGGTGGTCATTGAGTAAAGCCGGTAAATAAGCCTTCGGAGGAACACACACCAGCAATCAGCAACATGTAATGCGTAACGTGGTGGAGTTTCTCGCCACCCTGCCCCAGGCATGAAGAGCAGAGATGCAGCCACCCACAGCCAGGCAGGGGATAGGATATGGAGAAGTACAGTAGATAACGTGACATCTTCTAACAACTGGAATCCATATAAGAGAAATGACCAATCGACCGGGTTTGTTATTTCTTCAAACACCATCTCTAACATGGCAGTTAGGAGCTGATGGCCTGCTACTTTATCTCTCTGAGGCTATACCGCTTGGACCCAAACTTTGAAGCTTCAGGAGCAATGGTGGAATGGGTTGGGATCATTTGGTCTACAGCATGATGGTTGACATGGGTCTAGGTCGAAAGGTCATTAGTTCGACATCATTAGCTTGACAGGTCATTAGTTCGACAATGTCTAGGTCGACATGGGGTTTTTCACTTGAATGTCAACACAGTCGACATGGACACAGTTTAAAGTGCACCGCATCCCCTCGCTGAGCTCGCAATGCGTCGGGAACTATTTTATTTTCCCATCACGCCCTAGTGGATGGTATGCCATGAAATACTGCCAGTCGTTTTAAAAAACAGTGAAAAAACCCATGTCGATCTAGACACTGTCAAACTAATGAGCTTTCGACCTAGACCCATGTCGACCTAATGACTGTCGACCATCCCAGTGGAACGTGGCAGAGATTTCTGCAACAATGTAGCTTGAAGAGTATTTTAAATTGAAAGGTAAAGGGACCAGGCGGCCAATGGGATCCAGGGGCACTGGGGACATTTCTAGTAGTGGCCTCATGTGGGTGGCACCAAATAAACGTGATTAATACGTGACTGCACCTGTGTGGAAGCCGTTGGTCTCAGTATGTTTTGCAGTCTGTCACATAGTAACCAGAAAGAGCAAAGTGGATCACCACCAGGTGATAAAGGCGCTGGGCGGGTGGGTTGTTCTGTGGGCTGCTCACACAGAGGGGAGGTTCAATCCCCTAATGTGGTGGATACAAAGAAAAAAAGGTGGAGGGATGTGTGGAGCGCTAAAAAATGTAAATATTATAGAAATCAATTGTGTTTACAATTGATAATAAATAAATTTGATCAATTAGGTATCACAAAGTATAAATTCATTTAATTATCACATCAAATATTAATAATAAAAAAGACAGTTAATATGAATACACATAAAATTATACATAAAACATGAATATATTGCACTTAAGAGAGATCTTATAGGGCATAGAGTAAACCAATTGTTTATAATAATAACTTAATAAGGGCAATGGATACTTAAGTGAGTCCCGCTTGTTCCAAGATGTTGCTCTGCTCTTGTTAGGGGTTGTAGTCCCCACGTAAGATGGTGGAGGGGGAGGGGGGGGAGGCAGGGGGGCTGAGAGCGGGTGAAGGGGTCTGGATTCAGCTGGTACTTGTGGGTGTCCAAAAGCAGGAACAAATTGGACACCCACAAGTACCAGCTGAATCCGGACCCCTTCACCCACCCTGAGCCCCCCTGCCTCCCCCCTCCACCATCTTACGTGGGGACTACAAACCCTAGTTATTTATTTATTTACAGTTTCTTATATAGCGCAGCAGATTCCGTTACAGCGTCTTATATAGCGCAGCAGATTCCGTTACAGTGTCTTATATAGCGCAGCAGATTCCGTTACAGTCTTATATAGCGCAGCAGATTCCGTTACAGTTTCTTATATAGCGCAGCAGATTCTGTTACAGTGTCTTATATAGTGCCGCAGATTCCGTTACAGTGTCTTATATAGCGCAGCAGATTCCGTTAGTGTCTTATATAGCGCAGCAGATTCTGTTACAGTTTCTTATATAGCGCAGCAGATTCCGTTACAGTGTCTTATATAGCGCAGCAGATTCCGTTACAGTGTCTTATATAGCGCAGCAGATTCCGTTACAGTGTCTGATATAGCGCAGCAGATTCCGTTACAGTGTCTTATATAGCACAGCAGATTCCGTTACAGCGTCTTATATAGCGCAGCAGATTCCGTTACAGCGTCTTATATAGCACAGCAGATTCCGTTGCGCTTTACAATAGTAGACAGTGATAAAACAAACTGGGTAACAACAGACAGATTTGGAGGAAGGAGGGCCCTGCTGCAAGCTTACACTCTATAGGGATATAGGGGGGAAACATAAGGACAGGCACCAGTAATAGCATAGCAGTCCCACCAAGTTACAAGTCCAGAAGGGAAGCTATATAATACATAAGTGCCTCAGAGGGTTATGTGTGCGGTATATTAATATGATAGGTTTGCCTGAAGAGGTGAGTTTTCAGGGAACGCTTGAAAGTTTGGAGACTTGTGGAGAGTCTTAATGTGCGTGGAAGGGCATTCCATAGGGTGGGAGCAGCCCAATGAAAGTCCTGTAATAGTGAATGGGAGCTAGTGATCCGTGCAGAAGAGAGACGCAGATCTTGTGCAGAGCGGAGTGGTCGGGATGGGAGATATTTTGTGATAAGTGCAGAGATATATGCTGGTGCAGTATGGTTAATAGCTTTATATGCGAGTAGAAGTGTTTTATATTGAATACGGTAATATACAGGCAACCAATGGAGGGACTGGCAGAGCGGATCAGCAGACGATGAGCGTCTTGCAAGGAAGATCAGCCTCGCAGCAGCATTTAAAATTGATTGCAGTGGTGAGAGTCTGTTCTTGGGAAGACCAGTTAGGAGACTATTGCAATAATCAATGCGGGATATAATGAGTGCATGAATAAGAGATTTAGTCTTGTGTGAGATAGGGTCGTATTTTGGATATGTTTTTTAGATGCATGTAACATGATTTGGAGACAGATTGAATGTGGGGAAGAAAGGACAGTTCAGAGTCGAGGATGACCCCTAAGCAACGAGCTTGTGGGGTAGGGTAGATTATCGAGTTGTCAACAGCGATGGAGATGTCAGGATGGTAACTGTTCTTAGTTGGCGGGAATATAAGTAATTCCGTTTTGGAAATATTGAGTTTGAGTTGGCGACAAGACATCCAAGATGAAATGGCAGAGAGACAATCAGAAACTCGACCCAAAACCACTGGTGACAACTCTGGGGTTGATAGATAGATTTGAGTATCATCAGCATACAAGTGATACTGAAATCCGAAAGAGCTGATTAGTTTGCCAAGAGAGGAGGTATAGATTGAGAAGAGCAGAGGACCTAAGACTGAACCTTGCGGAACTCCGACTGACAGAGGTAATGAAGAGGAAGTAGAGTTAGAGAAGCGAACACTGAAAGAGCGATCAGATAGGTAAGATGTGAACCAGGAAAGGGCTGTATCATTAAGACCTAGGGAGTGTAGTGTTTGTAAGAGAAGAGAGTGATCGACGGTGTCGAATGCAGCAGAAAGATCAAGAAGAATAAGTAGTGAGTAATGGCCTTTAGACTTAGCCGTTACCAGATCATTCACCACTTTAGTCAGTGCTGTCTCAGTGGAGTGTTGAGAGCGAAAACCTGACTGAAGTGGGTCTAATAGGGTGTTAGAGTTAAGAAAGTTTGTGAGGTGAGAGTAGACAAGTCTCTCCAGTAGCTTGGAGACGCATGGGAGCTGAGATATAGGACGATAGTTAGAGAGAGAGTTAGGGTCAGAATTCTGTTTTTTTAGAATAGGAGTTATCACTGCATGTTTGAGCAGAGAAGGAAAAGTACCAGTAGTAACAGAGAGATTGCAGATTTTAGTTAAGGTTGGAATAATCACAGGAGATAGATTTTTAATGACTTGCGCAGGTATAGGATCGAGAGGAGAGGTAGTAGAGTAAGAGGATAAGAAGAGTGCGGATACTTCCTTTTCATTTGTGGGCTCAAATGAAAAGAAAGTGCCAGAGGGTTCAGGTGGGAAAGAAAGAGGGTTAGAGGTTGTGGAAGAGCATACCCAATTGATCAAAATTGATACCCTAGTTATACCCAATTGATCATATTTATTTATTATCAATTGTAAACACAATTGATTTTTATAATATTTACATTTCTGAGTGCTCCACACATCCCTCCACCTTTTTTTCTTTGTCACATAGTAACCCCCCCCCCAAACTGAACACAGACCCCAAAACCTATCAAGTTAACACCTCATTACCATAAGCCCCCAATATCACAACTCTCCCCACCCTTCCCCCAGTGGCACCCAGAAATTGTTACACCCCCAGATCGCACCCACTCCTGTCCCTGCAACAGATGTCACAATGGATATAGATGGGCCGCCCACCGTAGATGGGTATTTGCAGCATTGGGTAGTGTGCTCTGTGGGAGACAGGAGGGGATGGGGCCAGTACTCCGGGCAGGACCGCCTCTTAAAAAGTCACTGTCTGATAGGCGGGCTCGCAGGTGCATTGCCTACCTGGAATCTTCCCAACAAGGTCTATGGCCGAGCCACCCCTGGCGAGGGGTAGCGCCATTTATTCAACAGTTGCAAAAGTCTGAAAACTTTAAAAATCTGAAAAAAAAAGTCATGTTGGCCAGTGTTGTCTTGTTCTTGCTCATCTATGTATTGTTAAGCGCTGCAGAACCCCTGTGGCACCAGATAAATTAACGATAATAATAATTGCATCTAAGATTGGCTCCTAACACTAGATTGCGGCCAATATGTGTGAGACTGGATATTTTCAGACCTTCATAGTTTACTCAGTTATAGCCAGCATGGGTTCGTGAAAAATTGTTCATGCCAAACTAATCTACCATATATACTCGAGTATAAGCCTACTTTTTCAGAACATTTTTTATGCTGAACAATCCCCCCTCGGCTTATACTCGAGTGAGGGTCCCACTTGAGTCAATAAGTTTTCCCAGATTTTTTGGTGTGAAATCAGGTGCCTCGGCTTATATTCGGGTCGACTTATACTCGAGTATATACGGTACTTGGTTTCTATGAAGAGGTTAGCAAAAACCTTGATAATGGAAATGCTGTAGATGTGATTTTCCTAGATTTTGCTAAAGCCTTCGACACCGTACCACACAAGAGGTTGATAAATAAAATGGAGGACCTGGGATTAGGGGCAAATATCTGTAGATGGGTAGGGAACTGGCTGTGTAATAGAGAACAAAGAGTGGTTGTGAACAGTGCCGTATCTAATATATACCAGTACTAAGTGGAGTGCCACAGGGTTCGGTTCTAGGGCCCATTTTGTTTAACATTTTTATTAACGATATTGGGAGAGGGTTACTCAGCAATGTATCCATCTTTGCGGACGATACAAAACTGAGCAGAGTTATTAAATCATCAGAAGATGTCACCAAGCTTCAAAATGATCTTGACAATCTAGACGAGTGGGCAAAAAAGTGGAAAATGAGGTTCAATGTGGACAAATGCAAGGTCATGCACCTTGGGAGACATAACCAGTGTGCTAGTTATAACCTAAGCGGGGATGAATTGGGTAAATCAGTACTCGAAAAGGATCTAGGAGTCCAAATAGACAACAAACTGGGGTGTAGTGCTCAATGTAATATAGCAACTAAAAAGGCCAATAAAACTCTAGCATGTATTAAAAGGGGCATGGAAACTAGGGATTCAAAAGTAACTATGCCTCTGTACAAATCATTGGTTAGACCTCACCTCGAATACGCAGTGCAGTTCTGGGCCCCACACTATAAAAAGGACATCATAGACTTATGCTGGGTACACACCAAAACGATTTTGGCGCAATCCCATCAATCTGGATCCAATTCAGACTGATTGGATGCAGATTGGATGCAGATTTGGTCAAAATCGTTTGGTTGGATCTGAATTGGATCCTAATCCGATCCTACCTGCTGCAGGTAGGATCTGTAAAAGATCCATTCATCTGAATACAGAGGGGATCGGATCGTATGCAAATCGTATGCACATTGTATGTAAATCATATGCAAATCGTATGCAAATCGTACAATCCGATTTGCATACGATTTGCATCCAATCCAAATCGTTTTGGTGTGTACCCAGCATTAGAAAAAATCCAAAGAAGAGCAACTAAGCTTATTAGGGGAAATGGAGAATTTAAGCTACGAGGAGAGATTAAGCAAGCTGGGACTATTTACACTAGAGAAAAGACGTTTGAGGGGGGACATGCTCAACATGTACAAATATATCAGGGGCCAATATAAGGAACTGTCAAACACCCTTTTTTCTGCTAGAAAGGAATCTAGGACGCGTGAGCACGAGTTTAGATTAGAAGAAAATTTTGTTCATCTAGAAGAAAAAATTGGTACTTGTGAGTTATCCGGGCTCCCGATTTTTTGATTGTATGCCTTAAGTTAAGGCATACAATCAGATGCGATGCGATATCGCATCGCATCGCATCCGACCATCGGATGCGATGACCCGATTTTTCCATAGGAATCAATGTTAAAATGGACTGAGTCCATTTTAACATGGAATTCAATGGGAAAAAGGGGTCCTTTTCATACCCCTACTATCCAAGTGGGCATGGAGTTGGATATAAATCTGTGGCGAGCGTAGCGAGCCACCGAGCCCGAAGCGTGGCGAGCGAAGCGAGCCCCGCGAGGGGCCGGTATTCCGTGTCCCCTCGCGGGGCTCGCTACGCTCGCCACGCTTCGGGCTCGGTGGCTCGCCACAGGTTTATATCCAACTCCATGCCCACTTGGATAGTAGGGGTATGAAAAGGACCCGATTTTCCCATTGAATTCCATGTTAAAATGGACTCAGTCCATTTTAACATTGATTCCTATGGAAAAATCGGGTCATCGCATCGCATCCGATGGTCGCATGCGATGCGATGCGATGTCCCGATCCGACCCGATTTAAAAATCGGACGCCCGGATAACTCATAAGTACCAAAAAATTTCTTGACAGTCAGAACAGTCAAACTATGGAACTCTCTTCCTGAAGAAGTGGTGTCGGCAGACACTATAAATATGTTCAAAATAAGGTTGGATAAACATTTATTGGTTAAAAACATCCACCGGTATGAATAAGTAACAATCTGTCTTTAAAATATCAGAACATACTATACAACAAGGGATAAGCTACTATAAACATAGGTTGAACTAGATGGACGCAAGTCTTTATTCAGCCTCACCTACTATGTAACTATATATATATATATATACGCGTGTATCACAAGCCAAGCTACACTACAGCATAGAACATTGAGGCCACCTGCGTACATGGTTCTACCCTTCCCTTGCATGCCGGGTTGGCCACATGGCTACGAATGGATGTTTTCCCAGCCTATGGGGCGACACCCTCATTATTTGATGGTCGACGATCATCGAATGATGTGGGAGGTGCACGCATATCTAAGTGACTCTCAGGTCACTTAGATTTGCGTGCACACTCGATAGGAACTGGGTGGGCAGCTGATATCGGGTGATGTCAGCTGCCCGCCCCCGCGTCACATGGTGATTTCCATGGGAACGTCCATGAAATGCTGGGCGTAACCATGGGGAAATCCGCTGCCCCACACCCGTCGAACACTCTGTTCGCCGTGACTGCACGCACCCACAGAAGTGGGTTCCAATTAACCTACCAGTATATTTTTGGATTGTGGTAGGAAACTGGAGTACCTGGAGTAAACCCATGCAAGCACCCCATCTATATGACTGACTATCCCTCACATAGCACACTGAGTCCATCTATATGACTGATTAACCCTCACATAACACACTGAGACCATCTATATGACTGACTAACCCTCACATAACACACTGAGACCATCTATATGACTGACTAACCCTCACATAGCACGCTGACACCATCTATATGACAAACTAGCCCTCACATAGCACACTGAGGCCATCTATATGACTGACTAACCCTCACATAACATGCTGACACCATCTATATGACTAACTAGCCCTCACATAGCACACTGAGGCCATCTATACGACTG
Organism: Crinia signifera; assembly: GCF_055691185.1. Lineage (NCBI taxonomy): Eukaryota > Metazoa > Chordata > Amphibia > Anura > Myobatrachidae > Crinia > Crinia signifera. The sequence continues at coordinate 172,986,727 of NC_139224.1, read as the reverse complement.
ACTAACCCTCACATAGCATACTGACACCATCTATATGACTAACTAGCCCTCACATAGCACACTGAGGCCATCTATACGACTGACTAACCCTCACATAGCACACTGAGGCCATCCATGACTGACTAACCCTCACATAGCACACTGAGGCCATGTATATGACTAACTAGCCCTCACATAGCACACTGAGGCCATCTATATGACTGACTAACCCTCACATAACATGCTGAGGCCATATATATGGCTGACTAACCCTCGTATAACACACAGACCATCTATATGGCTGACTAATCCTCACATAACACACTGAAACCATCTATACAGTATGACTAGCTAACCCTCACATAGCACACTGAAACCATCTATATGACTGACTAACCCTCACATAGCACACTGAGACCATCTAAACAGTATGAATGACTAACCCTCACATAGCACGCTGAGGCCATCTATATGACTGACTAACCCTCACATAACATGCTGAGCCCATCTATATGACTGATTAACCATCACATAACACACTGAGACCATCTATATGACTGACTAACCCTCACATAGCACACTGAGACCATCTATACAGTATGACTGACTAACCCTCACATAGCACACTGAGGCCATCTATATGACTGACTAACCCTCACATAGCACACTGAGGCCATCCATATGACTGACTAACCCTCACATAGCACACTGACGCCATCTATATGACTGACCAACCCTCACATAGCACACTGACGCCATCTATATGACTGACTAACCCTCACATAGCATGCTGAGGCCATTGATATGACTGACTAACCCTCACATAGCACATGGAGGCCATCTATATGACTGACTAACCCTCACATAGCATACTGACACCATCTATATTACTGAGTAAAACTCACATAATACGCTGACACCATCTATATGACTGACTAACCCTCACATGGCACACTGAGGCCATCTATATGACTGACTAACCCTCACATAGCACATGGAGGCCATCTATATGACTGACTAACCCTCACATAGCATACTGACACCATCTATATGACTGACTAACCCTCACATACTAGCATACTGACACCATCTATATGACTGACTAACCCTCACATAGCACATGGAGGCCATCTATATGACTGACTAACCCTCACATAGCATACTGACACCATCTATATGACTGACTAACCCTCACATACTAGCATACTGACACCATCTATATGACTGACTAACCCTCACATAGCACACGGAGGCCATCTATATGACTGACTAACCCTCACATAGCACACGGAGGCCATCTATATGACTGACTAACCCTCACATAGCACATGGAGGCCATCTATATGACTGACTAACCCTCACATAGCACATGGAGGCCATCTATATGACTGACTAACCCTCACATAGCATACTGACACCATCTATATTACTGAGTAAAACTCACATAATACGCTGACACCATCTATATGACTGACTAACCCTCACATAGCACACTGAGGCCATCTATATGACTGACTAACCCTCACATAGCACATGGAGGCCATCTATATGACTGACTAACCCTCACATAGCATACTGACACCATCTATATGACTGACTAACCCTCACATACTAGCATACTGACACCATCTATATGACTGACTAACCCTCACATAGCACATGGAGGCCATCTATATGACTGACTAACCCTCACATAGCATACTGACACCATCTATATGACTGACTAACCCTCACATAGCACACGGAGGCCATCTATATGACTGACTAACCCTCACATAGCACACGGAGGCCATCTATATGACTGACTAACCCTCACATAGCACATGGAGGCCATCTATATGACTGACTAACCCTCACATAGCACATGGAGGCCATCTATATGACTGACTAACCCTCACATAGCACATGGAGGCCATCTATATGACTGACTAACCCTCACACATACCTCCCAACATGACCCTCTCCAGGAGGGACAGAATGCTCTGTTTCTGGACTTTCCTCTTATTTTATGGATTACCATCACCTGTGCTGAAGCACCTTTCTTATCAATTACCCAGTTTAAAACATGTGATGACGATCATAAATTAAGATGGAAGTCCAGAAACAGAGCATTCTGTCCCTCCTGGAGAGGGTCATGTTGGGAGGTATGCTCACATAGCACACTGACACCATCTATATGACTGACTAACCCTCACATAACATGCTGAGGCCATCTATATGACTGACTAACCCTCACATAATACGCTGAGGCCATCCATGACTGACTAACCCTCACATAGCACACTGACACCATCTTTATGACTGACTAACCCTCACATAGCACACTGAGGCCATCTATATGACTGACTAACCCTCACATAGCACACTGAGGCCATCTATATGACTGACTAACCCTCACATAGCACACTGAGGCTATCTATATGACTGACTAACCCTCACATAGCACACTGAGGCCATCTATATGACTGACTAACCCTCACATAGCACATGGAGGCCATCTATATGACTGACTAACCCTCACATAACACAATCACAGTCGGAGACCAGTGTGTGAGATGACAGAACACGGAAGCGTCACACAACGTGTGACACTGAGAGACCCCGTCGCCATGGTGACAGAATCTCATCCACTCCCTCGGCAGAGGGGCCGCAGTCACGTGACTGGCGCACGCTGCACGATGACCCCGCGGCCGCTACATTTCTCCCCGGACCCGGCAGGTGTCGCTGCGGCGTGAGCGGAAGTGGTGTCGGCGTGGAGGGGGCTTCCGGTGGGTGTGCAACGGCCTGAATCCCTGATGAGGATCCGGTGGACCGCGGGTGCTAAAGAGGTGAGAGGTCCCGGCACACGGGCACTTCCTGTGCTACATAGCAACAGCCTGGCCACTCCCCCTTATCACCTGAGTGTGTGTGCTGGCTGCACAGCAATGTGGTGGGTGCATTCCCCCAGTGTGAGTGCTGCACAGCAATGTGTGTGGTGGTTGCACAGCAGTGTGTGTGGTGGCTGCATTCCCCCAGTGTGAGTGCTGCACAGCAGTGTGTGGTGGCTGCACAGCAATGTGGTGGCTGCATTCCCCCAGTGTGAGTGCTGCACAGCAGTGTGTGGTGGCTGAATTTCTCCAGTGTGAGTGCTGCACAGCAGTGTGTGGTGGCTGCATTACCCCAGTGTGAGTGCTGCACAGCAATGTGTGTGGTGGCTGCATTACCCCAGTGTGAGTGCTGCACAGCAATGTGTGTGGTGGCTGCATTCCCCCAGTGTGAGTGCTGCACAGCAGTGTGTGTGGTGGCTGCATTCCCCCAGTGTGAGTGTTGCACAGCAGTGTGTGTGGGGGGGCTGCATTCCCCCAGTGTGAGTGCTGCACAGCAGTGTGTGTGGGGGGGCTGCATTCCCCCAGTGTGAGTGCTGCACAGCAGTGTTTGTCGGGGGGCTGCATTCCCCCAGTGTGAGTGCTGCACAGCAGTGTGTGTGGGGGGCTGCATTCCCCCAGTGTGAGTGCTGCACAGCAGTGTGTGTGTGGGGGGCTGCATTCCCCCAGTGTGAGTGCTGCACAGCAGTGTGTGTGTGGGGGGCTGCATTCCCCCAGTGTGAGTGCTGCACAGCAGTGTGTGTGTGTGTGTGTGGGGGGGGGCTGCATTCCCCCAGTGTAAGTGCTACACAGCAATGTGTGTGGTGGCTGCATTCCCCCAGTGTGAGTGCTGCACAGCAATGTGTGTGGTGGCTGCGTTCCCCCAGTGTGAGTGCTGCACAGCAGTGTGTGTGGCTGCATTCCCCCAGTGTGAGTGCTGCACAGCAGTGTGTGTGGTGGCTGCATTCCCCCAGTGTGAGTGCTGCACCGCAATGTGAGGTGGCTGCATTCCCCCAGTGTGAGTGCTGCACAGCAGTGTGTGGTTGCTGCGTTCCCCCAGTGTGGTGGCTGCATTCCCCCAGTGTGAGTGCTGCACAGCAGTGTGTGGTGGCTGCGTTCCCGCCGTGTGAGTGCTGCACAGCAGTGTGTGTGGTGGCTGCATTCCCCAGTGTGAGTGCTGCACAGCAGTGTGTGTGGTGGCTGCATTCCCCAGTGTGAGTGCTGCTCAGTAGTGTGTGGTGGCTGCATTCTCCCAGTGTGAGTGTTAGTGATGTGATGATGGATGACACCATGCTTAGCCTTGCTATAGTGTGAATTGCACTGTACATTAGCATATGGGAACGCCCAGCGTTTCATGGGCTCTCCCGCGAGAACGCTGAGCGTACTGGTGCTAATGAGGCGGTGCAGGGGGACGGGCAGCTGACATCACCGGATATCAGCTGCCCGCCCATTTCCTTCCCAGCGTGCATGCATATGTGCTGCACAGTAATGTGCTGCACAGCAGTGTGTGGTGGCTGCATTCCCCCAGTGTGAGTGCTGCACAGCAATGTGTGTGGTGGCTGCATTCCCCCAGTGTGAGTGCTGCACAGCAATGTGTGTGGTGGCTGCATTACCCCAGTGTGAGTGCTGCACAGCAGTGTGTGGTGGCTGCATTCCCCCAGTGTGAGTGCTGCACAGCAATGTGTGTGGTGGCTGCATTACCCCAGTGTGAGTGCTGCACAGCAGTGTGTGGTGGCTGCATTACCCCAGTGTGAGTGCTGCACAGCAGTGTGTGTGGTGGCTGCATTCCCCCAGTGTGAGTGTTGCACAGCAGTGTGTGTGGGGGGGCTGCATTCCCCCAGTGTGAGTGCTGCACAGCAGTGTGTGTGGTGGCTGCATTCCCCCAGTGTGAGTGTTGCACAGCAGTGTGTGTGGGGGGGCTGCATTCCCCCAGTGTGAGTGCTGCACAGCAGTGTTTGTCGGGGGGCTGCATTCCCCCAGTGTGAGTGCTGCACAGCAGTGTGTGTGGTGGCTGCATTACCCCAGTGTGAGTGCTGCACAGCAGTGTGTGTGGTGGCTGCATTCCCCCAGTGTGAGTGTTGCACAGCAGTGTGTGTGGGGGGGCTGCATTCCCCCAGTGTGAGTGCTGCACAGCAGTGTGTGTGGGGGGGCTGCATTCCCCCAGTGTGAGTGCTGCACAGCAGTGTTTGTCGGGGGGCTGCATTCCCCCAGTGTGAGTGCTGCACAGCAGTGTGTGTGGGGGGGCTGCATTCCCCCAGTGTGAGTGCTGCACAGCAGTGTTTGTCGGGGGGCTGCATTCCCCCAGTGTGAGTGCTGCACAGCAGTGTGTGTGGGGGGCTGCATTCCCCCAGTGTGAGTGCTGCACAGCAGTGTGTGTGTGGGGGCTGCATTCCCCCAGTGTGAGTGCTGCACAGCAGTGTGTGTGTGGGGGGGCTGCATTCCCCCAGTGTGAGTGCTGCACAGCAGTGTGTGTGTGGGGGGGCTGCATTCCCCCAGTGTAAGTGCTACACAGCAATGTGTGTGGTGGCTGCATTCCCCCAGTGTGAGTGCTGCACAGCAATGTGTGTGGTGGCTGTGTTCCCCCAGTGTGAGTGCTGCACAGCAGTGTGTGTGGCTGCATTCCCCCAGTGTGAGTGCTGCACAGCAGTGTGTGTGGTGGCTGCATTCCCCCAGTGTGAGTGCTGCACCGCAATGTGAGGTGGCTGCATTCCCCCAGTGTGAGTGCTGCACAGCAGTGTGTGGTGGCTGCGTTCCCGCCGTGTGAGTGCTGCACAGCAATGTGAGGTGGCTGCATTCCCCCAGTGTGGTGGCTGCGTTCCCGCCATGTGAGTGCTGCACAGCAGTGTGTGTGGTGGCTGCATTCCCCAGTGTGAGTGCTGCACAGCAGTGTGTGTGTGGTGGCTGCAAATTCGCAGCATTGCAAATGAACCAAAATAACCCCATAATGTGAACTACCTTCGTGTGCACACCTAGGGTGCGCATACACAGGCTATAATCGCTGGTAATATGGTCGCTGAGTGACCATATTGCCAGCCATTGGAGTGTGCACCGGCGATAAATCGCCGGATGTGCGCTCCCGTTTTTAGCCCCCTTATGATCACAAGCTCCTGCGACCAGCTGATTCCCTCTGCGGCTCCCCCAGCAGAGGTTCCCTTTCATCAGCGACCATCTCTGGTCGCTGATGAAGAGGAGACACTGAGCAATATATCTCCCCTGTGTGTACACAGCATAAGGCACCCCCTGTCACCACCCCAGAGTGCACCCTAAATTTTCACTACACTCAAATATAATCGCAGTAGCAGATGACGTCACGCCGCTATGTGCGAGTATATTGCTATATAATCTATGGAGAGAAGATTGGGCATCCTTCATGTCCCTGGAGAGGGCTATGAGATGATTGGTTCTTGTTACAATATTCCTTGGTTTGTTTCTTCAGGCTGCTGGCATTGGTTTAGACTTGTGGGCCTGATTCATGATTGTAAGGAATGACCTTGCGGCTGGTCTATTCTGTGGCATTAAGGAACAAAGGCAGAAGGCATCTTCTCTCCAGTGTCCTTTAGCAGAGATCTGAGAGCTTCGTCTGAGGAGGTGACCTCGGACCACGTTGTAATGAGCTCATGCACTGGGCGACCTGTGCCAGTGTAACGCCACGTTACATTCTATAGATATTACAGACTGGGGGGTAATGCAGACCTGCTCGCTAGGCTGTGTATATTCACCGATCGCATGCCAACCCCACCACCAGAATCCCTGTGCTTCAGTGTGAGCAGATGTGTACGCTTACACATCCGCTTGCATTCGGCCACACAGACGAAAAATTATTTAATGGTGTGTAACTCGCCATCAAATTATTTTTTGTCTGTTTGCACATAAAATGTAAGCCTGGACTTTATGGGCGGGCACTGATGTCACATATACAGCCCTCAGTCACATCACTGCCCTCTCCTCTCACCCACTGACCCCACCTCACATCACATATACAGCCCTCAGTCACATCACTGCCCCCTACACCTCCAGCCTCATCTCTGCTCACACTCCCTCCTGCCCTCTCCTCTCACCCACTGACCACCGCCTCACATATACAGCCCTCAGTCACATCACTGCCCTCTCCTCTCACCCACTGACATCACATATACAACCCTCAGTCACATCACTGCCCTCTCCTCTCACCCACTGACATCACATATATAGCCCTCAGTCAAATCACTGCCCTCTCCTCTCACCCACTGACCCCACCTCACATATACAGCCCTCAGTCACATCACTGCCCCCTACACCTCCAGCCTCATCTCTGCTCACACTCCCTCCTGCCCTCTCCTCTCACCCATTGACCACCGCCTCAAATATACAGCCCTCAGTCACATCACTGCCCTCTCCTCTCACCCACTGACATCACATATACAGCCCTCAGTCACATCACTGCCCTCTCCTCTCACCCACTGACATCACATATACAGCCCTCAGTCACATCACTGCCCCCTACACCTCCAGCCTCATCTCTGCTCACACTCCCTCCTGCCCTCTCCTCTCAAACACTGACCACCGCCTCACATATACAGCCCTCAGTCACATCACTGCCCTCTCCTCTCACCCACTGACCCCACCTCACATCACATATACAGCCCTCAGTCACATCACTGCCCCCTACACCTCCAGCCTCATCTCTGCTCACACTCCCTCCTGCCCTCTCCTCTCACCCATTGACCACCGCCTCACATATACAGCCCTCAGTCACATCACTGCCCTCTCCTCTCACCCACTGACATCACATATACAGCCCTCAGTCACATCACTGCCCTCTCCTCTCACCCACTGACATCACATATACAGCCCTCAGTCACATCACTGCCCCCTACACCTCCAGCCTCATCTCTGCCCAAACTCCCTCCTGCCCTCCTCTCACCCACTGACATCACATATACAGCCCTCAGTCACATCACTGCCCCCTATCACTACGTCGCAAGTCCTTTTATACAAGCTTATGTCTAATTGTTTTTTTATTGTCCTTATCTGGCACAGTATTATAGGCAGTCTATATACTGTTAGTAATATAGATGTTCTATCCAACAGAATGTGGTTTAATATGTAGCGTATGGGTACTGTTATTGGTGTGCTCTGAATGGGTACATAGGGTAATGGGTTCTGTTACTGGTACACTGAGTATGGTTACTGGGTATCACTGTGTGGGCACATGGGGTATGGATGCTCTAGGAGTACACTGGGTACTGTGGGGTAGATGTATTAAGCCGTGTGGAGAGCTAAAGTAGAAGGTGATAACGCACCAGCCAATCAGCTATGTTTGAAAAATGACATTTGGGAGTTGATTTGCTGGTGCATTCTCGCCTTCTACTTTATCTGCACTTCATCTCTTCACCAGGCGTAATACATAATCTAAATTTTGAAACAGAAAAAATACAAATTTGGCCTCTTAGTCTCCCTCTTAGACGTGTCACGGGATAACGTGTGATATATATTTAGACACTGGGCCTTATTTTAGTTCACTCTTTCTGAGAAAATCCTTCTTAGATGGACAAAACCATATGCACTGCAGGTGGGGCAGATGTTACTTGAGCAGAGATAATTAGATTTGGGTGGGGTTTTACTTCAGTGAGATCTATATTGCAGTGTAATAATAAAGCAGTCAGTATTTACCCTGCACAGAAACAAAATAACTCGCCCAAATCTAATTTTCTGCACATTTTACATCTGCCCCCCTGCAGTGCACATGGTTTTGTCCATCTAAGAAGGATTTTGTCAGAAAGAGTGAACTAGAATAAGGCCCACAGCCCCAGGGCACACAAGAAGGGGGAAAAAAATCGGGCGCACAGTACCTATAAATTAATTATTAGCTCTTAACAAAGTGTCACTTGCTGCTCTCAATTGAGGACCTCTGTGCTCCCCAGTACCCAGCGCTGCGGACACTTTGTGGCGCCTTATAAATAAACGTACTACTACTACTCTAGTGCATGTAAAATATATACAATATTTAGAGAGCGCACGTGACACTAAATCTTTACTAATTTGAAAAATGTATTAATACAATTCACAAAATAACAATAACTAAATATATGCATATATCAGATAATACTAATAATAAAAACCATGAACAGTTATCAGCAACCTTCATTGATGAATGTAGCTCATTAGCGCAATTAACCTTTAACTTCAGGTGTAGAAGGTTTGGGCAAACATACAAACTCCAACTCTCAGCTGGTCTTTAACTGCGGTCAGCTTCTTTGAACAGAAACCGCTATATATAAATACACTTATACCCCTTTTACACAGACGAAAAATCTGGGTCAGCGGTGGGTCAGAGCCGGATCTTCGGAGGTGTAACTGGGGTCAAGCCGTGTCTATTTACACGGGTCCTCTAACCGGGTCCTGACCTGGGTAGAACACGGTCAGGACCTGTGAAGAGGCCGCTGTAAATGGTCCCACTGCGGGTCCGTGCACGGCGTGGGTGTCTGCGGCTGCTGGGGGGGGGGGGGGGGGGGGGGGCGAGCTGTCAGGCTGCTGAGGGGGGAGACGGAGGGGATTCTAGCTGTGGCTGCTGCTGCTGCAAATCTTAAATATATATATATATAGCGAGAGGTAGAGGTGTAGGCCTGGCACTCCTCCAGCAGTACAGGTAACCCAGGTGCCTTCAGGAACAAAAGTACAGGATAGTGAAGAGACAACAGCGGCACTCTGGGTTTCGGGGTATGTGACACCCCTTTGCCAAGGTTATACGCACGTATAACCTTGACAAAGGGGTGTCACATACCCCGAAACGTTGGAAGCTTTTTTTGCTGAAAATATATTTTTTCAAAAAATCCCCAGAGTGCCGCTGTTGTCTCTTCACTATCATATATATATATATATATATATATATATATATATATATATATATATATATATATATATATATATATATATACAGTCGGGCAAAAAAGTATTTAGTCAGCCACCAATTGTGCAAGTTCTCCCACTTAAAAAGATGAGAGAGGCCTGTAATTTTCATCATAGGTATACCTCAACTATGAGAGACAAAATGAGGAAAAAAAATCCAGAAAATGACATTGTCTGATTTTTAAAGAATTTATTTGCAAATTATGGTGGAAAATAAGTATTTGGTCAATAACAAAAGTTCATCTCAGTACTTTGTTATATACCCTTTGTTGGCAATGACAGAGGTCAAACGTTTTCTGTAAGTCTTCACAAGGTTTTCACAAACTGTTGCTGGTATTTTGGCCCATTCCTCCATGCAGATCTCCTCTAGAGCAGTGATGTTTTGGGGCTGTCGCTGGGCAACACGGACTTTCAACTCCCTCCAAAGATTTTCTATGGGGTTGAGATCTGGAGACTGGCTCGGCCACTCCAGGACCTTGAAATGCTTCTTACGAAGCCACTCCTTTGTTACCCGGGCAGTGTGTTTGGGATCGTTGTCATGCTGAAAGACCCAGCCACGTTTCATCTTCAATGCCCTTGCTGATGGAAGGAGGTTTTCACTCAAAATCTGACGATACATGGCCCCATTCATTCTTTCCTTTACACGGAGCAGTCGTCCTGTTCCCTTTGCAGAAAAACAGCCCCAAAGCATGATGTTTCCACCCCCATGCTTTACAGTAGGTATGGTGTTCTTTGGATGCAACTCAGCATTCTTTCTCCTCCAAACACGACGAGTAGAGTTGTTACCAAAAAGTTCTATTTTGGTTTCATCTGACCATATGACATTCTCCCAATCCTCTTCTGGATCATCCAAATGCTCTCTAGCAAACTTCAGACGGGCCTGCACATGTACTGCCTTTAGCAGGGGGACACGTCTGGCACTGCAGGATTTGAGTCCCTGGCGGCGTAGTGTGTTACTGATGGTAGCCTTTGTTACTTTGGTCCCAGCTCTCAGCAGGTCATTCACTAGGTCCCCCCGTGTGGTTCTGGGATTTTTGATCACCGTTCTTGTGATCATTTTGACCCCACGGGGTGAGATCTTGCGGGGAGCCCCAGATCGAGGGAGACTATCAGTGGTCTTGTATGCCTTCCATTTCCTAATAATTGCTCCCACAGTTGATTTCTTCACACCAAGCTGCTTACCTATTGCAGATTCATTCTTCCCAGCCTGGTGCAGGTCTACAATTTTGTTTCTGGTGTCCTTTGACAGCTCTTTGCTCTTGGCCATAGTGGAGTTTGGAGTGTGACTGTTTGAAGTGTTGGACAGGTGTCTTTTATATAGATAAAGAGTTCAAACAGGTGTCATTAATACAGGTAACGAGTGGAGGACAGAGGAGCCTCTTACAGAAGAAGTTACAGGTCTGTGAGAGCAAGAAATCTTGCTTGTTTGTTTTTGACCAAATACTTATTTTCCACCATAATTTGCAAATAAATTCTTTAAAAATCAGACAATGTCATTTTCTGGATTTTTTTTTCCTCATTTTGTCTCTCATAGTTGAGGTATACCTATGATGAAAATTACAGGCCTCTCTCATCTTTTTAAGTGGGAGAACTTGCACAATTGGTGGCTGACTAAATACTTTTTTGCCCGACTGTATATATATATATATATATATCAGTGACGTGCGGTGAGGTTCATGGTTGGTGAGGCAAACACTGTGTTAATTTAAAAACACACTTATTTTACACAAGCACACAGTACACACCTCTCTGTCACTTTACAAAAATATACAGTTATACACTTCTGTCCCTTGACACAAATACACACAAGTCTGTCCCTTAACACAAACACACACAAACACCTGTGCCACTTAAAAAAACACAGCCCCCACCCTCCACAAGTGCTAAACACACATTACGTTAGAAAAAGGCACTGCTTACCCGAGAAGAACGACAGGCAGCAGTGACAGGAGCGTTCCTGGGACAGGCACCCTGAGACAGAGTGCCGGCGGGAGGCGGAAGAGGGACCCCGGACACTAAAGGGGAGCAGATAGCAGCGGGAGCTGGCAGCCCAGCCCGGCACCGCCGCTCCCCTCCCCGCCCGCAGTACAAGTCAGAGAAATACAGAGGAGCCCGGCAGCCCAGCATGGCACCGCCGCTCCCCCCCCCCCCCCCCCCCCCGCCCGCATTACAAGTCAGCGGAGGAGGAATGCACAGGAGCCCGGCAAGCCAGCCCGGCACCACCGGTTCCACCTGCAGAGGAGCCCGGCAAGCCAGCCCGGCACCACCGGTTCCCCCCCCACACACACACACTCCCCGCCCGCATTACAAGTCAGCGGATGAGCCAGGGCTCCGCTGTATAGCAGTGTATAGGCGGCACCTATAGAAGTTCCTTGGTAGCAGTCAGGAACGTGTTTTCTGCCTATATGAAAGCACACCCCTGTCACTGAGACAGCGCCACTGTGCCCAATCACATCTGTCTCAGTGACAGGGCAGAATGCACGTCCCTGTCACCGAGGCACCGCTATTGGTGCCGCCTATACACCTTTTTTAAATGAGCTTTTACAGCCCTGTTCTAAGCCCTGCCCACTGCCCACCCCTGACAGTCTAACTGACAGTCCATAACTGTAATATGGACAGCGGGAGGCACCGCTCTTGGTACCTCCTAAACTAATTAATAAAAAAAAAATAGAGTAAAAATTATTATAATAATACAAAGCATATACTTATGACACATAATACAGGTTGAGTATCCCCTATCCGAAATGCTCGGGACCGCGAGCATTTCGGATAGGGGAATTTTCCGGTTTTTAGAATATTTTTTTTTAAGCCATACTTACCTGTCCCCTGATGGTCCCCGGGCGTCCCTCGGCGTCCGCGCAGTCCCCGGGCGTCCACAGCAGGCCTCCGGCATCTTCTCCTGGTCTCCAGCGGTCCCAGGAATGCATTGACGTCACCGGCGCGTGCGCACACTCGCGCAATGCATTCCTGGGACCGCTGGAGACCCTGGAGAAGATGCCGGAGGCCTGCTGTGGACGCCCGGGGACTTGGTAAGTATGAAAAGAGGGTTAGGGGTTAAAAAAAAAAAAAAAAATTCGAATGATTCCAAAAACCACGGTTTTTGGAATAATTCGGATAAGGGATGCACGGATAGGGGATACTCAACCTGTATGTGTCATAAGTATTTTCTTTGTATTTTATTATTATTTTAATCATTAATGACAGGGGAGGCACTGCCTCCCCTGACTGCACGTCCCTGATATATATATATATATATATATATATATATATATATATATATATATATATATATATATATATATATATATATATATATATATATATATATATATATATATACATACATACATACATATATATATAATGGCCCTGCCCCTTGGTAACAAGCACTTTCACCCCCCTTGGCAAGGAGCAAGCCTTTTTAATGGCATCCACAAGAAAAAGCAGGGCTGACCCAGGTTCAGTGTAAATGCAGACCCAGGTTCAGTGTAAATGCAGACCCAGGTCCGACCCAGGTTGAAGTGCTGTGTAAATGGGGTATAAAGCAGGGTCAGATCCTGGAAATTCCAGCATTCAAAGACCAGGGTCCGACCAGGGTTTTTGGTGTAAAAGGGGTACTACTCTGCTAATATTGTTGCTCCAGACTGGTCCTTTGCATAAATACCAATTGGAGCGGATTATAACTATAAATATAATATAGAGGCTATTGAAAGTGGCAAATTCACAATGGTAACTTGTCTATACAGCACCATTGAGCCGGCAAAAATACAAAATGAACTCTTCATTACACAGTTTAAAACGTTCTTCTGGCTGCTAATTACGCATATAACAAAGTTATTTGTATACAAATTGGACTTTATAATCTTACCATCGAAACAAACAGAGTAAAACAGTCTGAATGTTCCTTAAATGTCATCATCAGCAGAACTCATAAGTTGGAGAGTTTGTATGTTTGCCCAAACCTTCTACACATGAAGTTAAAGGTTAATTGGGCTAATGAGCTACATTAATCAATGAAGGTTGCTGATAACTGTTCATGGGTTTTATGCCTTTTATTATTAGTATTATCTAGTTTTGTTATTTTTGTGTGTGGATTGTAAAGATTTAGTGTCAAGTGCGCTCTCTAAATATTGTATTTAATACATAATCCCCAGTTTTACTGGGTGATGCTGTGTGGGTATCGGTACTGTTACTGAGCACACTGTTCGGGTACAGGGAGTATGGGTACTGTTACTGGGGCTTTCTGTATGGGTACAGGGGGTATAGGTACTGGTGCACGCTGTGTGGGTACACTGGTTAGCGCTGTGTTGGTACAGTCGGTATAGGTACTGTTACTGGGGCTCTATGTTTGGGAACTGTTACTGTGTAGCGCTGTGTGGGTACACTGGGCACTGTTACAGGGGCTTGTTGTGCGGGTACACTGGGCACTGTTACAGGGGCTCGTTGTGCGGGTACACTGGGCACTGTTACAGGGGCTCGTTGTGCGGGTACACTGGGCACTGTTGCAGGGTAGCGCTGTGCGGGGGCACTGGGCACTGTTGCAGGGTAGCGCTGTGCGGGTGCACTGGGCACTGTTGCAGGGTAGCGCTGTGCGGGTGCACTGGGCACTGTTGCAGGGTAGCGCTGTGTGGGGGCACTGTTACTGGGTAGCGCTGTGTGGGGGCACTGTTACTGGGTAGCGCTGTGTGGGTGCACTGTTACTGGGTAGCGCTGTGTGGGTGCACTGTTACTGGGTAGCGCTGTGCGGATGCACTGGGCACTGTTACTGGGGCTCGCTGTGCGGTGCACTGGGCACTGTTACTGGGGCTCGCTGTGCGGGTGCACTGTTACTGGGGCTCGCTGTGCGGGTGCACTGGGCACTGTTACTGGGTAGCGCTGTGCGGGTGCACTGGGCACTGTTACTGGATAGCGCTGTGTGGGTGCACTGGGCACTGTTACTGGGGCTCGCTGTGCGGGTGCACTGGGCACTGTTACTGGGTAGCGCTGTGCGGGTGCACTGTTACTGGGCAGCGCTGTGCGGATGCATTGGGCACTGTTACTGGGCAGCGCTGTGCGGGTGCACGGGGCACTGTTACTGGGCAGCGCTGTGCGGGTGCTCTGTTACTGGGCAGCGCTGTGCGGGTGCACTGGGCACTGTTACTGGGCAGCGCTGTGCGGGTGCACTGTTACTGGGCAGCGCTGTGCGGGTGCTCTGTTACTGGGCAGCGCTGTGCGGGTGCACTGGGCACTGTTACTGGATAGCGCTGTGCGGGTGCACTGGGCACTGTTACTGGGTAGCGCTGTGCGGGTGCACTGGGCACTGTTACTGGGTAGCGCTGTGCGGGTGCACTGGGTACTGTTACTGGGCGGCGCTGTGCGGGTGCTCTGTTACTGGGTAGCGCTGTGCGGGTGCACTGTTACTGGGTAGCGCTGTGCGGGTGCACTGGGCACTGTTACTGGGGCTCGCTGTGCGGGTGCACTGTTACTGGGCAGCGCTGTGCGGGTACACTGGGCACTGTTACTGAGCAGCGCTGTGCGGGTGCACTGAGCACTGTTACTGGGTAGCACTGTGCAGGTGCACTGGGCACTGTAAATGGGCAGCGCTGTGCGGGTGCACTGGGCACTGTTACTGGGCAGCGCTGTGCGGGTGCTCTGTTACTGGGCAGCGCTGTGCGGGTGCACTGGGCACTGTTACTGGATAGCGCTGTGTGGGTGCACTGGGCACTGTTACTGGGTAGCGCTGTGCGGGTGCACTGGGTACTGTTACTGGGCAGCGCTGTGCGGGTGCTCTGTTACTGGGTAGCGCTGTGCGGGTGCACTGTTACTGGGTAGCGCTGTGCGGGTGCACTGGGCACTGTTACTGGTGCTCGCTGTGCGGGTGCACTGTTACTGGGCAGCGCTGTGCGGGTACACTGGGCACTGTTACTGGGCAGTGCTGTGCGGGTGCACTGAGCACTGTTACTGGGCAGCACTGTGCGGGTGCACTGGGCACTGTTACTGGGCAGCGCTGTGCGGGTGCACTGGGCACTGTTACTGGGCAGCGCTGTGCGGGTGCACTGTTACTGGGTAGCGCTGTGCGGGTGCACTGGGTACTGTTACTGGGCAGCGCTGTGCGGGTGCACTGGGCACTGTTACTGGGGCTCGCTGTGCGGGTGCACTGTTACTGGGCAGCGTTGTGCGGGTACACTGGGCACTGTTACTGGGCAGCGCTGTGCGGGTGCACTGGGCACTGTTACTGGGCAGCGCTGTGCGGGTACACTGGGCACTGTTACTGGGCAGCGCTGTGCGGGGGCACTGTTACTGGGCAGCGCTGGGCTGGTGCACTGTGTAACCGGGAAGCGCTGTGTGGGTACATCGGGACTGGCACAGTGGCTGCCGCGCCGCCGTTCGGAGTCGGACTGGTCGTTGCTATGTGACTGCCTGGCGTTATTACTGCCCCGCCCACTTCTGCGGACACGTGTTGTGCATAGAGCAAGTGAAAGCGACCAATCCCCGCCTGGTAATGGGAGGAGCTTAGGGTTCCCGCCTAGGTGGCGGGCGTGGGGGGGGAGAGGGATCAGTGGACACACCCCCTAGTCTCTCACGCTGTTGCTATGCGCGCGCGCCGCTGCCGCCAGCTCTCGCGAGACCCTCGCCGCTGCAGCATCATCATCATCTCGCGGGACTGTGCTGGGAGACATGTCCGGGGAGTGAGGTGAGAGCGGGACCGGAGATAGGGAGGAGGAGCGACGGCACGAGTGTCATGTCTGTGGGCGGAGGCAGAAACGCGTTCTAGGTGAGCTCAGAACGTGCCGGCTGTGGGAAATCAGTGCGGAGGGGCGTGGTCTCCGAGTGCCGTGGGCGGGGCTCTGCTGGCCATGGGGCGCCTGGGAAAGTTGGGGTTCATGCCGCCAGTGGTATGTCATGTATGTGTGTATTGCTGCATAGCTCCTGGTCTGGGCGAATTGCATACACGAAGAGGGAAGGGGGGGTCTGGGTGATGAGGGTTGCATACCCCAAAGGCAGGGGAGGGGGGATCTTGGTGGAACTGGGGTTTCTGTTTGTGATCGGGGTTGCATACCCCAGAGGGGCGGGAGGGTGGTCTTGGTGTGGTGGGGGTTGAATACTCCAAGAGGGGAGGGGGGGGTCTGAGTGCAATGGGGTTGCATACCCCAAGGGAAGGGGGGGGGGGGGGGTCTGGATGTCATGGGGGTTGTGTATCCGAGGGGGGGTCTGAATGTGATGGAAGTTGAGTACCCCCAAAGGGGATGGGGGTTGCATACTCAAAGGGGGGGGGGGCGTTCTGGGTGTGATGGTTGCAGACCCCAAGGGGGGAGGGAGTGGGGTCTGGTTGTGATGGAGGTTGCATACCACAAGGGGGGCCTTGGTGTGATAGGGGTTGCGTACCCCAAGGGGGAGGTGGTGTAATGGAGGTTGCATACACCCAAAGGGGGGTGGGAGGTCTGGGAGTGATGGGTGTTCTAAACCCCAAGGGGAAGGTGTTCTGGATTTGATCGAGTTGCATACCCCCAAGGGGGAGGGGGGGGGGGGGTCTGGGGGTGATGATGGTTGGATACACTGAGATTAGGCTCTCAGGGAGATGGAGGGTGTCAGTGTGATGCAATTGGATAAAGGGGGGGGGGGGGGGTATCCAATTTCCCCCAGAAAATTATTGTGTTAGAAAAACTGCACTTATTTTTACAATTTTCCCCTCAATGTTTTGAAGATATTTCTTTCCCCCGGTTTATCCAGTGTGGCCACCCGAAAACATATTCACACCCCGAAACACACAGGTTCAGTTACGCCTGTGTGTTTTTTGTCACCGCACCACCAACAGTGTGTGGTGCGGTGATTTATGATTGTAAAAGGGGTGTGGTCTGTCGGGTAGTGGGTGTGTCCTGGGTAGGGTCGTTTCTGTAAAGTGGATGTACGCTGCAAATAACCGGTGTAGACCTAGTTGGCCACGAATAGCAGCCAGTTCAGCTATAACCCAACAGCGATCCCTGTTATTATGCGGGTTCAGTCTGCTAGATGCTGATTGGATAATACCTTCAGATGAACTCCCTGCATCATCGTGGTCATCACTTATCTGCAGTAATGGCAGAGTTCCGGCTTTAGCATAGCCATGATATAGTATGTTGTTAACCTTTCTCTATAGGACAGCGCCTGCAGCACAGTGCATATACAAATCTAGTGCAAACATTCAATGTAACTGGATAGAAAGTGTGTAACGTTCCAACACAAAACACAATCTGTACAATACTGTCATTGTTTACATGGAAACTAGATATGTTGGAAAAGTTCTTTGTGTTAGGAAAGTGTTTTATCAGTTTTAGATTCTTGTTATCTTTCTTGTCTTATTTCCTCATTAGTTTTATTTTTAAAAAATTATCTAAACCGTGTTTTCCGGAATAAAACGTCTGGAGGGTTTTTTTTTTTTTTTTTTTTAAGACTGGGCTAATTTTTATGTTTTTTTTTTTTTTTTTTTCAGGTTTCCCGATGAGGGGATCATGTCGATTTCACGTTTGGGGTGATCCATAGCATGGCTGCTTCTCGATCGACTCGTGTCACAAGATCTACCGTGGGGCTGAACGGACTGGACGAAAACTTCTGCGGACGCACTCTGAGAAACCGCAGCATCGCTCACGCAGACGAGATTGTTCCACCGGCGCTGCTGAGATCACGCTCTCCCAAGAAAAGGCCAGAACCTGCCCCAGTCCAAAAGGGAAGCGTCACAAGGGGAGGGGAACTGAAACAGTCGGGTCCTCGAGAATCTTGGGTGAGCCCGCGAAAGAGAGGGCTGTCCGTCTCGGAGAAGGATAGCAACGAGAGGGACAGTGTGGAAAGCAGGGAAAAGAAGTCGTCTACAGGACCTTTGTCGCCTGTACTGCGCAAAATCAAACGCTACCTGCGTTCTGAGGAGCCCAGCAGCCCGGAGGAAGATTCGACTGACGCGTTTCACAAAGAGCCGTTGGAAAGCAGGAACTCGGAGTCTGACAATGAAACAGACACTTCCCCTACTAAACGAGCTAATCGATGTGTTTTACTGGATGATAGTAACGAAAGGGAAATCAAAACGGATTCGGAGTCCGAGGACGGTGTGAAAAACATAGTACCTGATGGGAACGTGTTTAACCATCAGGCAATTAATGGTATTGATAACATTGAGGCCCCCGCTGCTCTAAAATGTAATAACTGTCCGCCAGACGGAAGTATTAAACAAAACAGTACTGGCGCGTTCCTCCCCCCCAAGGAATTAATTGTATCGGAAAATGGGAGCCTATTAACTCCTTGTCCGGTACTAAGTAAAAGCAAGAAGAACGCACTTTCAGACCATAATGTGCCTTGCACACACTCTGCGGAGCAGGCAGGCAGACAGGACCAGGAACTAGCTAACTGCCTTCCTACTGATATTGTAAACAAGACCAATGAAACCGCAGGATTTTCCTGCACGGACAGGCTATCCACTGTACGGGATTCAGAGGAGGAGCTTGACGTTGTAGGCGATAGCGTTTCAAAGGAACCAGCTGCTACATCCCCAAACAACGCACCAAGCCCCGAACAGGACAAGCTGCTATCGGCGGATCATACCTCCGAGACGGCAAACACGGCCCCTCCAGAGGCTTGCTTTTCCGATACTCAAGAACATAGATATACTTTAAGAACGTCTCCGAGGAAGCCTGTGTCCTTCAAAGACAGTTTGTCCAAAAGCGATTCTCCTTGCGGGGAGAACGGACAGGTGGAGGAGAGTTCTAGTGAAAGTAGTGGACTTGCCAACGCCGTCAACGGTTCCGTGGTAAAAACTGAAGAAGCTGATCACAGTGACAAAAAGACGTCTGGTCTCACTGTGAAGTGTTCACAGGAGAAAGCCGCCTGTCCACCCGCTGGTACGGAGTGTTCCGCGCCACCCCCCAAGGAGAGTGCCAGCGCGCAGCCTACGGAGGAGGAGGACGAGGAGCCTGACGTGTATTACTTTGAGTCCGATCACCTGGCACTGAAACACAACAAAGAGTATGTGTAACCATGGTAACCTTCATTTCTGCTCCTGAGTAGTCTGTTCATTGTCTCCAGTGGCTTTGAACTGAAGGTTTGTTTCATGTTGACATTTGTAGATGTCACTTATTGGCTCAGGGTTTTATTTTGTTGTCAGATGCTTAGCGGGTTTTGTGTTCTGTTTCTGGAGGTCAGATCACAAATGCTCAGGGGCACACCTAAATATTCCAGGTATTGTTCCGCCCTCCGCTCAGTAATCTCTGTTTCGGCAGAGATGTTGGATTAACAGATTATCTGCAAATCAAATTCAGAGATTTTTTTCAAGCGTTTACACAAGCCTGTTGCTGCCATTGGACAGATAGTATGAAGACAGGCACTCCTTTATTTCCTTGGCTGAACTGTCTCTTGTCAGCAACAGTATGTTTCTGTGTTTTGCCCAGGCATTTTCCGGCATTCTTCGTAATTAAAAAGAGTTAAGGTGCCCATACACTAGTAAGATTTATCTTCAGATCTGGCTGGTAGGAACAAAAACATGGTTATGGATGAGTGACAGTTTGGCAGTTTTCCAGCATTTCCAAGCAAATGGTCAACAGTCACTCACTTGCTCTCATCCATAACCATGTTTTTGTTCCAACCAGCCAGATCTGAAGATAAATCTGCGTGTGTATGGCCACCTCTAGTAACTTTTTTATTGTTCTAGTTTACCAATTTAAATTGCAGCAGCGAGTCGTGTTCAGGCCTCAGGACTTATAAAACTTACTTTCTATATATTTTTGGGCACAACCACCTTAAATTAACTTAAATATGGTAATAACTCTGAAGGATGCTGCTCGGAAAAAAGTTAAATAATAACAACATTGCAAATTAACACAGCATGTAATGGGAGCCGTTTTCACAGACGTGAGAATGTCCGACCTTTTTCAGGCAACTCGCCCATTGTTAATTCATTAATAATGTACGTCACTTACAAATGCATTTTATGTACATCGATGTGTGAATTAGATGCACAAACAGCTTCTGCTGATTAAAATGATATGCAGCATGATAACTGCCAGAGTATCTGCGTACCAATGATGCTACAGTGTTTGGTTGGAAAACACTGTAGCAGAACATTTGTTATGCAGATACAGGTTTAACTACATATAGAGTTTAGGCATGCTGCTTGTAATTTTAATCAGCAGAAGCTGTTTGTGCATCAGATTCCCATAAGGTGCATTTGAGGTGGAAGAAATGCACAAATTACATGTACAGTACATGAGGTATTTTGACAGATCAAATGATATTTTGGATTTTTAAGGTTAGAAATAACTTTTAAAATGTTTGATTGTTACAAATGTGCTGTATCTGTGTGCTTGTAAGTGGTTTTCAACATTGCTGAATACGACGCACCCAAACAATCCGGCTCTAATTATGTCCAACTTTCCAGAGCTGTTTCGTATCTGACTTTCTAGCTCAGCTCTGGTTATATCGGCCGAGTTGTATGTTTAATATGAGAAAAACCTCTGGATCCAACTTTTTACTTCTGACTTTTAATGAACTTGGATGCAATCGCATTAGCCGACTTTGTTATATGTCCAACTTTTGTGGAAAAATCCGACATGTCCCAAAATCCCAACCAATACTTTTTATACAATGAGACAGCAGGAATAAATTTGAATGCAAGTCCTTTTATTAACCACTTCGGTGGTATGTTCGGAACTTTTCCGGGCTCAGCTGCGCTGCCGCAGCGGGCTATCCTGGAAAATTTCTGAGCATGCCACTAGTAGTTAGGTGTGCGCCAGTAGTGCCTCCAGCTGTGCACCACCTCTAGTGGAACCCTTCCATTGCTCCCCACCCCCCCTGTCGCTCTCCCCTGACCTCCGCGCTCCAGCAATTGTATGCCGGAGCTCGTCTGCTGCTGCTCCCGCCCCAAACCTCCCTGAGCATGGCCTGCAACCTGGTCACTGCTGCAGTGCGAATTGCGACGGGGAGCTTTGGCGTAAGATCGCAGGAGGGCGAAAGGCAGCAACAGGGTGACTGGAAAGGGGGGGGGGGGGCAGTCAGGACTGGCTGCTGCACTTGAGTGGTGGGTATTGCTGGGGCAGGACAAACCTGCCCTGGTAGTTTTGTCCTGCCTCAGCAAATCCCACCACTCAAGGGGGATAACAGACTTTTCCACAACGATTAATAGTATTCATTCTAGCACCCGCCATCTTTAAAAACCCATGCAGTTCCTCTTCCCTGCCTGGGGTGGTTTGGTTTGCAGATCAGTGCTGATATACAGACCACACTGTGCTAGAAGTACTACAGCAGACAGCGACACAGCAGGCAGAGAAGAGGAACGGCATAGGTTTTCAAAGACGGCGAGTGCTAAAATGAACACTAAATTAAGATACATTTCATTATAAAAATGTGGATAGTTCAAATATTCCAAACCTACTTATATATTTGTAGATGATCTGTATTTTGGCCACTGAACTACAGTTATTGTGTAAGGGGAACGTAGACCGGGGCTGTCGCTGTGATGTCATTAACGGCTATAGATAATCTGGATGTCAGTTCCGCTGTTCTTGTTTCTCTTCTGGCTGTTTCTTCCTATACCCTCTGCCCCTTGCAAAAGTGAGGGCAGAGTGTATAAAAGGCAGTCACTGGCAGGTCCTTCCCCAAGCTGTGTCCTATTGCCAACATCCTGGTGTTTTACACACTGAGCACTGCTTTCGTTTGTGGTACTGGGTATATCCACCGGTGTATACACATATGAGGCAGCGTGGCGAGGGCTAGGCTGTGTTTTGATGTCAAAATATCTCCCCTCAATTCCGCACGTGCAACACGAAGAATTGCAGAATCTAAACGTGTGCGAAAATAATTCTCTCTCTATCCTGTAACTATAACATAGAAAAGATGAATCTCCTTCGTAACCGCTAACTTCCCTGTTTTGTAACTAGATTATTTTAACCAGCACATCTGACAGTGTTAGATTGGATCTTGCTACAAAGTCATTTGTGTGTTTTACAGGTGAATAGCATCTTCTTTGAGAATAGGACGCACAAGCAGCTTCTGCTGATTAAAATGATTTGCGTCATGCATACACATTGTGTGACTGCTGCTGTGTATCTGCAGCAGTGTTTTCTTGTAAACCTCTATAAGGTAGCATTTAGTATGCAGATATAGCTACGGCCACATACAGAATATACACATGCTATTTTTTTTTTTTGCAAATAGATTTTTATAGGGTTTTGATTTACGAAAACAATCTAATTGAAGACTGCATGAGTAGAGCATGCAGAAAAAAAAACACATACAATTTTAATCAGCAGAAGATGCTTGTGTGTCATATTTGCTTCATTTTGCAAATAAAATGCATTTTAATGGAAAAAGTAGCAAAAAACCCCCCAAAACACTGGGCACAATGTGATGAAAACCGCAGGTTCTGGCCCCATCGAAGATAGTTTAACTCTGAGAAGAATTTGGAGATAACAAAATAAATCATAGAACAAACTTTTTTATTTAATGTTTTTGATAGTAGATTTTACAATTTTATTCATCAGCCCCCGGGGGGATCTCCCGCTATTTCTGGTTTCCTCCTTTAGTGCAGCTGATTTGGCAGCCCAGCACCCCCCACCACGGGGAAGCGGCCCTCAGCTTCCCTATGTACACCCGATGGCTGCATAAAGGAGCAGCCGGCAGAAAAGTGGTAATAATCTGATCATCGATGGCCCAATATATCGGTCAATATTTAAATCAGTGGTTCCCAAAACTAGTCTTCAAGGCACTCAAAAGGTCCATACACACTGGGCAACGTGTATGGACAGCAATGATCGCATTCATTGCTGGGGGGAGAGCCGCTCAGTGTATACACACTGGGCATAGTCGAGGGGAGGGGAGGGCGTGGTGTTGCATAGTGCAGAGCTATTCAAAGCCGGCAAAGCGATGAGCGGTGAGCGCTACCGCAGCATCGCCGGCAAAGCCATACACACTGGGCAGCTTTGAGTTGAAAGCCGCTTAAACCTGCTGTTTTGAGCGACTTTCAGCTCAGTCGCCCAGTGTGTATGGGCCTTTAATAGTCCAGGTTGTAAAGATATCTATTGTTAAGCACAGGTGGTTGAATCAAATTGAGGTATTAAGTCATCTGGGTATCCTTAAACCTACTTTGTTAAGATGCCTTGAGGACTATGGAGGTTATTCAGAGCTGAATGCTTCTCGGCTAAAATGCAGAGCCCAGCAATCAGATGGCTAAACCCTGAGAGCGTAATATCCCGCCCCATGCAAGCCTGCGCAAATACATTCACAACTCACAATGCTTGGAATGATTCCCCAGTGTGTGCAGTGTGCGCATAGGCCAGGACTTACTCAGTGGCTGTGATAGAATCAGGCTGATCGGGGGGCGGAGCTGACATCACATGACTTCCCCTCATACACCTGGCCACGCCTGCATTATCCCTGACGCTCCCAGATAACAGCCGCTCACCATGTAATGATTTCCCAGTGTGTGCAGTGTGTAGCCCAGGACTTACTCAGCGGCTGTGATAGAATCAGGCGGATCGGGGGCGGAGCTGACATCACATGACTTCCCCTCACACACCTGGTCACACCTGCGTATTACCTGACACTCCCAGATAACAGCCGCTCACCATGTAATGATTCCCCAGTGTGTGCAGTGTGTGCGTAGCCCAGGACTTACTCAGCGGCTGTGATAGAATCAGGCTGATTAGGGGTGGAGTTGATGTCACATGACTTCCCCTCATACACCTGGCCACGCCTGCGTATTACCTGACACTCCCAGATAACAGCCGCTCACCATGTAATGATTCCCCAGTGTGTTATAGTCTATGCGTAGCCCAGGACTTACTCAGTTCCTGCGATAGAATCAGGCTGATCAGGGGCGGAGCTGACATCACATGACTTCCCCTCACACACCTGGCCACGCCTGCATTATCCCTGACACTCCCAGATAACAGCCGCTCACCATGTAATGATTCCCCAGTGTGTTATAGTCTATGCGTAGCCCAGGACTTACTCAGTTCCTGCGATAGAATCAGGCTGATCGGGGGCGGAGCTGACATCACATGACTTCCCCTCACACACCTGGCCACGCCTGCATTATCCCTGACACTCCCAGATAACAGCCGCTCACCATGTAATGATTCCCCAGTGTGTGCAGTGTGTGTGTGTAGCCCAGGACTTACTCAGCGGCTGTGATAGAATCAGGCTGATCGAGGCCAGGGCTGACGTCACAGACCCTCCCTGAAATGCCTGGGCACACCTGAATTCTCACTGACACTCACAGAAAAATTACTGGGTGACACCTACACCCGGCGGCTTCCTGTAAATCACCTTGCATAGGCCAGCGATTTAAAAAAATAAAATAAATGCTGTTTCCCCCCCCCCGCAACATGTCCTCGGTCATGTGTACTACATGCATTCCATAGTTGCTTGGTCTGTAAATTTGCAGCCATGTAATCAGGTCTTAATAAACCCTAAGTTTGGGAATCTCTGGTTTAAATACTTGTTTTTGTTGTTAAAAAAAAAAAAAAAAAAAAAAAATATAAATATATATATATATATATATATATATATATATATATATATATATATATATATATATATATATATATATATATATATATATATATATATATATATATATATACACACACAAAAAATAATTGTCTAGAGCAGGGGTTGTTCAACCTTTCACCTTCCCTGGGCCACATTAGAAGTTGAAAATTTGGTTTGGGCCACACATAAAATAACAGTAACGATACCTGATCATCCAAAAAAAACATAGTTAACATATTAAACTTACTTGGAAATGAAGTTAGTGAGATGTTTGACATTGTTTCTCAGCCACCAATGCATCCAGATTTGCTTCGATGGAACTTGTTGCACCCCTGGTAATGCCACTTATATTCATAATGCCCCCTGTAGTGATCACTCACCACAGCTGTTGACACAGGGGATGAGTGCAGCAATTCACAAAGACACTGATGGTAGTGGGGGTATGAGAAGGCACCACTGGCCTGGCTGCCTGCTCCTGCTGCCGCCACCCATCAGATCATCATCCAGCCCTGCGCGCTGCTGGGATGGATCACGTGGGGGAAGCGCCAGCTCAGATGTCCTTCGGACTGCGGGAGCAGCTGAGTGCGCCTGCGCATTTGCACCAGCGCTCCCGCGGCCATTTTAGGTTTGGGAGAACTCGATGCTGGCCGCGGCCATCTTTACTTTGGGTACAGTGCCGCGGCCAGCACGGAGACGCTGCTGTAGGCGGACCAGGTAGTTGCCCTAAATATATTATACTTAGAATTTCTTTAAATGCACTGGGCCGCATTACTACCCGACCTGGGCTGCATGCGGGCCGCGGGTTGGACAAGCCTGGTCTAGGGTGTGTGCTCACCTAAGTCATAGAAGTCCTCGATCACTTCTTGTTGACTTAATTTGTATAACATTTAGGTATCATTTTTGTATCATTTGTTATTATTTTTCCCCTAAATCGCAATTTTTTTTACACTGTAATGTTTCAAGTACAGCTCATTCTGTTACTTACCCAGAGTCTACCATCTGGGCAGCCCCTGCTGTGTTCCCTGAGGTCCGGCTGGGCAGCCCCTGCTGTGTTCCCGGAGGTCCGGCTTGGCCACCCCCCCGCTGTGGTCCCTGAGGTCCGGCTGGGCAGCCCCTGCTGTGTTCCCTGAGGTCCGGCTGGGCAGCCCCTGCTGTGTTCCCTGAGGTCCGGCTGGGCAGCCCCTGCTGTGTTCCCTGAGGTCCGGCTGGGCAGCCCCTGCTGTGTTCCCTGAGGTCTGGCTGGGCAGCCCCTGCTGTGTTCCCTGAGGTCTGGCTGGGCAGCCCCTGCTGTGTTCCCTGAGGTCCGGCTGGGCATCTGAAGTGACTTCTGATCTTTCATCCTTTTGTGTTGGTTTAGTTCCTTTCCCGGCTTTGCTGGTATCCTCTGTGCTGCTCATTTATATCAGATTCTGAAAGCTCCAAAGTTCTACCCCTGTGACTGGTACAGGGGAACTGTGATCGGGAAGCTGCGCTGCAGAGGGGACGTTAATCGCTCATCATTGTGCTTCCGCCCGGTCCCGCTGTATCCTATTGGTGCAGATCTCTGGGTGTGGGTGCCCATGCACATTGGGGGAGAGGTACGAAGCCTTGAAAAGTAATAAACCACCAATCAATCGGCTCCTAACTGCCTTGTCACAGGAAAAATGACAGGTAGGAGCTGATTGGCTGGTGCATTATCACTCTCCATTTCATCCCTTTTCAGGCTTAGTACATCTGTCCCATTGTCTGTTCCCTCTAAGTGATGCCTTCTCCTGGTACACAGTAACCCCCTCTGTTATTTCGGTACTTGTGTATTATCACGGCGTCAAGCTACGCTACGTTTTCAGTGTAGGCTAATCTACGTAGTCAGCGTAGTGTCCCCGCGGCAGCCCTGCGTAGTCAGCGTAGTGTCCCCGCGGCAGCCCTGCGTAGTCAGCGTAGTGTCCCCGCGGCAGCCCTGCGTAGTGTCCCCGCGGCAGCCCTGCATAGTCAGTGTAGTGTCCCCGCGGCAGCCCTGCGTAGTCAGTGTAGTGTCCCCGCGGCAGCCCTGCGTAGTCAGTGTAGTGTCCCCGCGGCAGCCCTGTGTAGTCAGCGTAGTGTCCCCGCGGCAGCCCTGCGTAGTGTCCCCGCGGCAGCCCTGCGTAGTCGGCGTAGTGTCCCCGCGGCAGCCCTGTGTAGTGAGCGTAGTGTCCCCGCGGCAGCCCTGCGTAGTCGGCGTAGTGTCCCCGCGGCAGCCCTGCGTAGTCGGCGTAGTGTCCCCGCGGCAGCCCTGTGTAGTCAGCGTAGTGTCCCCGCGGCAGCCCTGCGTAGTGTCCCCGCGGCAGCCCTGCGTAGTCGGCGTAGTGTCCCCGCGGCAGCCCTGCGTAGTGTCGCCGCGGCAGCCCTGCGTAGTCGGCGTAGTGTCCCCGCGGCAGCCCTGTGTAGTCGGCGTAGTGTCCCCGCGGCAGCCCTGTGTAGTCGGCGTAGTGTCCCCGCGGCAGCCCTGCGTAGTCGGCGTAGTGTCCCCGCGGCAGCCCTGTGTAGCCCTGCGTAGTGTCCCCGCGGCAGCCCTGCGTAGTGTCCCCGCGGCAGCCCTGCGTAGTCGGCGTAGTGTCCCCGCGGCAGCCCTGCGTAGTGTCCCTGCGTAGTCGGCGTAGTGTCCCCGCGGCAGCCCTGCGTAGTCGGCGTAGTGTCCCCGCGGCAGCCCTGTGTAGTCGGCGTAGTGTCCCCGCGGCAGCCCTGCGTAGTGTCCCCGCGGCAGCCCTGCGTAGTCGGCGTAGTGTCCCCGCGGCAGCCCTGTGTAGTCAGCGTAGTGTCCCCGCGGCAGCCCTGCGTAGTGTCCCCGCGGCAGCCCTGCGTAGTCGGCGTAGTGTCCCCGCGGCAGCCCTGTGTAGTCGGCGTAGTGTCCCCGCGGCAGCCCTGCGTAGTCGGCGTAGTGTCCATCAGGCAGCCCTGTGTAGTCGGCGTAGTGTCCCCATCAGGCAGCCCTGCGTAGTCGGCGTAGTGTCCCCGCGGCAGCCCTGTGTAGTCGGCGTAGTGTCCCCGCGGCAGCCCTGCGTAGTCGGCGTAGTGTCCCCGCGGCAGCCCTGTGTAGTCGGCGTAGTGTCCCCATCAGGCAGCCCTGCGTAGTCGGCGTAGTGTCCCCGCGGCAGCCCTGTGTAGTGTCCCCGCGGCAGCCCTGTGTAGTCGGCGTAGTGTCCCCGCGGCAGCCCTGCGTAGTCAGCGTAGTGTCCCCGCGGCAGCCCTGCGTAGTCAGCGTAGTGTCCCCGCGGCAGCCCTGCGTAGTGTCCCCGCGGCAGCCCTGTGTAGTCAGCGTAGTGTCCCCGCGGCAGCCCTGTGTACTCAGCGTAGTGTCCCCGTCAGGCAGCTAGTCACCATACTGTCTCCGGCGTCCCTGGCAAGCCTAGGGAACGCCTCTCACAGTGCCGGTAACCACCAGATCCCCTGCGCTGGCTGATGCTCCATCTGCCTGAGAACCACAAGCCTCTCATACGCTTGTGCATCTCAGTAATTCTTGCGGCAGGGTACGGCAACCTTGCCCGTGTCCACTTCAGGGATACTGACAGGGTTAGGGGTTCGAGAGCACGTGCGTCTCCTGCACAAAGGGGGGGGGGGGGCGCAAGTGCGTGTAATGCACAATAAAGGACACATTTGACAGTGCTCCATGTTACATACTGGCAAATGCTTCTATTTCAAACCACCACTATCCACATCAGCACGAAGCGCGGTACGCGTCCTCCTGACCTGTTCATACCCCCACTATCCACATCAGCACGAAGCGCGGTACGCGTCCTCCTGACCTGTTCATACCCCCACTATCCACATCAGCACGAAGCGCGGTACGCGTCCTCCTGACCTGTTCATACCCCCACTATCCACATCAGCACGAAGCGCGGTACGCGTCCTCCTGACCTGTTCATACCCCCACTATCCACATCAGCACGAAGCGCGGTACGCGTCCTCCTGACCTGTTCATACCCCCACTATCCACATCAGCACGAAGCGCGGTACGCGTCCTCCTGACCTGTTCATACCCCCACTATCCACATCAGCACGAAGCGCGGTACGCGTCCTCCTGACCTGTTCATACCCCCACTATCCACATCAGCACGAAGCGCGGTACGCGTCCTCCTGACCTGTTCATACCCCCACTATCCACATCAGCACGAAGCGCGGTACGCGTCCTCCTGACCTGTTCATACCCCCACTATCCACATCAGCACGAAGCGCGGTACGCGTCCTCCTGACCTGTTCATACCCCCACTATCCACATCAGCACGAAGCGCGGTACGCGTCCTCCTGACCTGTTCATACCCCCACTATCCACATCAGCACGAAGCGCGGTACGCGTCCTCCTGACCTGTTCATACCCCCACTATCCACATCAGCACGAAGCGTGGTACGCGTCCTCCTGACCTGTTCATACCCCCACTATCCACATCAGCACGAAGCGTGGTACGCGTCCTCCTGACCTGTTCATACCCCCACTATCCACATCAGCACGAAGCGTGGTACGTGTCCTCCTGACCTGTTCATACCCCCACTATCCACATCAGCACGAAGCGCGGTACGCGTCCTCCTGACCTGTTCAAACCACCACTATCCACATCAGCACGAAGCGTGGTACGCGTCCTCCTGACCTGTTCATACCCCCACTATCCACATCAGCACGAAGCGCGGTACGCGTCCTCCTGACCTGTTCAAACCACCACTATCCACATCAGCACGAAGCGTGGTACGTGTCCTCCTGACCTGTTCATACCCCCACTATCCACATCAGCACGAAGCGCGGTACGCGTCCTCCTGACCTGTTCATGCCCCCACTATCCACATCAGCATGAAGCGTGGTACGCGTCCTCCTGACCTGTTCATACCCCCACTATCCACATCAGCACGAAGCGTGGTACGCGTCCTCCTGACCTGTTCATACCCCCACTATCCACATCAGCACGAAGCGTGGTACGCGTCCTCCTGACCTGTTCATACCACCACTATCCACATCAGCACGAAGCGCGGTACGCGTCCTCCTGACCTGTTCATACCCCCACTATCCACATCAGCACGAAGCGTGGTACGCGTCCTCCTGACCTGTTCATACCCCCACTATCCACATCAGCACGAAGCGCGGTACGCGTCCTCCTGACCTGTTCATACCCCCACTATCCACATCAGCACGAAGCGTGGTACCCGTCCTCCTGACCTGTTCATACCCCCACTATCCACATCAGCACGAAGCGCGGTACGCGTCCTCCTGACCTGTTCATGCCCCCACTATCCACATCAGCACGAAGCGCGGTACGCGTCCTCCTGACCTGTTCATGCCCCCACTATCCACATCAGCACGAAGCGCGGTACGCGTCCTCCTGACCTGTTCATGCCCCCACTATCCACATCAGCACGAAGCGCGGTACGCGTCCTCCTGACCTGTTCATGCCCCCACTATCCACATCAGCACGAAGCGCGGTACGCGTCCTCCTGACCTGTTCATGCCCCCACTATCCACATCAGCACGAAGCGCGGTACGCGTCCTCCTGACCTGTTCATGCCCCCACTATCCACATCAGCACGAAGCGCGGTACGCGTCCTCCTGACCTGTTCATACCCCCACTATCCACATCAGCACGAAGCGCGGTACGCGTCCTCCTGACCTGTTCATGCCCCCACTATCCACATCAGCACGAAGCGCGGTACGCGTCCTCCTGACCTGTTCATGCCCCCACTATCCACATCAGCACGAAGCATGGTACGTGTCCTCCTGACCTGTTCATACCCCCACTATCCACATCAGCATGAAGCGTGGTACGCGTCCTCCTGACCTGTTCATACCCCCACTATCCACATCAGCACGAAGCGTGGTACGCGTCCTCCTGACCTGTTCATACCCCCACTATCGGCGCGGAGTTGACTTTATAAAGTGTGGCGAGCGCACGCGGAATACATGTCAAGTGATATGTGTCCCCTCGCGGGGCTCACTGTGCTCACCACGCTTCGGGCTGGCGTAGATAGTGGGGGGTGTTTCAGGAACACATTCACACCTGTCATGTCAGGCAGGTTAAAAATTGTCAATGGTTCTACGTAACTGGCGCCATGATAATACACAAGTACCGTTATTTCTGCTGGCTGGTCCTCAGTCAGGAATTCTACATAGGGATTCTCTCCATGTATCTCTGTGTCCATCCTACATATATACACGCAGCAGCACAGAATGCCCACTTTGTGCCCATGTGTGCTGATCCGTTCAGTCTGCTAGTCTCTGACATACATGTTTGCCATTGCAATGTGGAGATATAGTTCGGGAGATGTGCCCCAGCTACAGTATGCGGAGTATGAGCTGGTGGCCCCAAGCACTAGGGGGCCTGGCGCATACATCAGAGACTCGGTGTATCAGCCTTACAGAATGCTAACATTTACTGAGGGGACCTGGCAGTATCGTAACCCCGATATACCGCATAGATTTCATGGAAGCCACTTGTTTGCGTATAACCTGTAATTGAGCAGTTATTCCACATAATCAATTCTGTGATTAGCTCTGGTTATCGGTGAGTCGGCATTACAAACCTCTAGGGTTATGCTATGTGTGAGAAGGGCGATGTGTCTGGCTTCTTAGTGTACAGTACTTGGTAATGAACAGTAGATGGCGCTCTTACACCCTGACCAACTTATTAACAGTTTTTTATATAGTGCAGCAAAATCTGTTGCGCTGGAAACAGTGATACAACATACAGGGTATTTACAGATAAAAAGGTAGGAGGGCCCTGCTCGCAAGCTTACAATCCAAAGAAAGTCACACTTGTTGACCTAGAGCAGGTTTTGAATGGTAATAACTAGTGCTGGTTTAGCATTTATTACTGTTATAATCTGTCTGTTTAGTAACTATGCCCCCAAGGGCTGCAGTGGACTCAGTTTTGTTCACAGCCCAATAACCTGCGACTGGGAGAGTGAAGAAAAGTTGCGGCAGAGTTTGCTTGCTGTTAGGAGGGGGAAGCGTGTGTGTGTGTGTGTGTGTGTGTCTGATAGGCAGGGTCTAGTGTTGGTGATATGTGTCCTATCAAATGGCCACATGTTACCTGTCATCTCCATAATAGGGTCAAATAATACACAGAATCAAAACCTTAAAAGGAAGTTTTTTTTATTTAAGGAGAAACAAGTGTTAGAAACTATACCAACCACGTGACCATAGAGCAGGCAGGAGGAGTCTGTCCTGTATCCGTGTATTACATTTCATGTATTGTCACTCTGCGTCCTAATGGCGCCATCTATGGGCTGTCTGACGTAAGACATGTCTCATTTATACACACGCAATGTTGTTTTACAAATATTCTTTTGTGACTGCCCAGCTGTGGTTATGAGCGATCATTTGTGATTGTGTTCACGTTTCAAAACCCATGCAGTTCCTCTCTCCTGCCTAGTGTGTTGCTCGCTGTCATGGTGCTTCTAGCACAGGCTGGTCTGTATTTCAGCAGAGAGATACAGATCCACTGTGCTAGAAGTGCCACCGCAAACCCCAGGCAGGGAAGAGAAGGTGCAGGGTGCTAGAATGAACACTAATCTGTGATACTGTAGCCATGAATGTAATGACATGTTCCGTGTATAATGCAGCTGGCCTCTCGGACACTTTATCCTGCATGGTGCCTTTTACACAGATGCTCATTGTCTGTCTCCATCCCTGCAGTTATCAGAGGCTCTTACAGACCATCTCTGTGCTGGAGGCTCAGCGCTCTCAGGCCGTTGTAGATGTGGAGAACTTAGCCCAACATCAGAGGGAAGCCCTGGCCAATCCTATCGGGTTTGTGGATCAGCTGCAGAAGAAGGTACGGTACAGAGGAAGCTCCGGAGGTTGTGCACCTAGTGTGTTATCCTGTAGGGGGCACTGACGTAGTAACGGTTCTATCTACCACCGGGTACGGTACAGAGGAAGCTCCGGGGGTTGTGCACCTAGTGTGTTATCCTGTAGGGGGCACTGACGTAGTAACGGTTCTATCTACCACCGGGTACGGTACAGAGGAAGCTCCGGAGGTTGTGCACCTAGTGTGTTATCCTGTAGGGGGGCACTGACGTAGTAACGGTTCTATCTACCACCGGGTACGGTACAGAGGAAGCTCCGGAGTTTGTGCACCAAGTGTGTTATCCTGTAGGGGGCACTGACGTAGTAACGGTTCTATCTACCACCGGGTACGGTACAGAGGAAGCTCCGGAGGTTGTGCACCTAGTGTGTTATCCTGTAGGGGGCACTGACGTAGTAACGGTTCTATCTACCACCATGTACGGTAAGGAGGAAGCTCCGGAGGTTGTGCACCTAGTGTGTTATCCTGTAGGGGGGGCACTGACGTAGTAACGGTTCTATCTACCACCATGTACGGTAAGGAGGAAGCTCCGGAGGTTGTGCACCTAGTGTGTTATCCTGTAGGGGGCACTGACGTAGTAACGGTTCTATCTACCACCGGGTACGGTACAGAGGAAGCTCCGGAGGTTGTGCACCTAGTGTGTTATCCTGTAGGGGGCACTGACGTAGTAACGGTTCTATCTACCACCATGTACGGTACAGAGGAAGCTCCGGAGGTTGTGCACCTAGTGTGTTATCCTGTAGGGGGCACTGACGTAGTAACGGTTCTATCTACCACCGGGTACGGTACAGAGGAAGCTCCGGAGGTTGTGCACCTAGTGTGTTATCCTGTAGGGGGCACTGACGTAGTAACGGTTCTATCTACCACCGGGTACGGTACAGAGGAAGCTCCGGAGGTTGTGCACCTAGTGTGTTATCCTGTAGGGGGCACTGACGTAGTAACGGTTCTATCTACCACCGGGTACGGTACAGAGGAAGCTCCGGAGGTTGTGCACCTAGTGTGTTATCCTGTAGGGGGCACTGACGTAGTAACGGTTCTATCTACCACCGGGTACGGTACAGAGGAAGCTCCGGAGGTTGTGCACCTAGTGTGTTATCCTGTAGGGGGCACTGACGTAGTAACGGTTCTATCTACCACCGGGTACGGTACAGAGGAAGCTCCGGGGGTTGTGCACCTAGTGTGTTATCCTGTAGGGGGCACTGACGTAGTAACGGTTCTATCTACCACTGGGTACGGTACTGAGGAAGCTCCGGAGTTTGTGCACCTAGTGTGTTATCCTGTAGGGGGCACTGACGTAGTAACGGTTCTATCTACCACCGGGTACGGTACAGAGGAAGCTCCGGAGGTTGTGCACCTAGTGTGTTATCCTGTAGGGGGCACTGACGTAGTAACGGTTCTATCTACCACCGGGTACGGTACAGAGGAAGCTCCGGAGTTTGTGCACCTAGTGTGTTATCCTGTAGGGGGCACTGACGTAGTAACGGTTCTATCTACCACCGGGTACGGTACAGAGGAACCTCCGGAGTTTGTGCACCTAGTGTGTTATCCTGTAGGGGGCACTGACGTAGTAACGGTTCTATCTACCACCGGGTACGGTACAGAGGAAGCTCCGGAGGTTGTGCACCTAGTCTGTTATCCTGTAGGGGGCACTGACGTAGTAACGGTTCTATCTACCACCGGGTACGGTACAGAGGAAGCTCCGGAGGTTGTGCACCTAGTGTGTTATCCTGTAGGGGGCACTGACGTAGTAGCGGTCCTATCTACAACAGGATCGCCACGTTTCCTTTCCAAACCCTCAAGGTGCGTACGCACTGGACGATATTTTGAAAAGTATCGTACATTTTGGCCCTTCTAAAAGACATTGTTCAAAATATCAGCCAGTGGGGATGGTTCAGAGCTGCTCACACAGGTCCAAATCTGTCCCCATCCCCAATGGGGCAAACTCCTTCAGCGTTTATCCAGGACACCTCAATATCGCACTATTGATGAGCTATTATCCGATTGCACATTTTCCCCCTATTTATAACTAACTCGCAGTAAATCGCTGCTTACAGGGGGGCAACGCTGCTCCCAATCCCTATTAGTTATGTGCCAGCCTGTCCTCAGCGGCACTGTGCCCTTGTATGCCAGCGTCACAGCTAACTGATCTGCCCGGTTACTCTGCCATGTCGGATTGTCTGTCCTTGGCGGTGGTACATTTGAGCATACCCTCTCATCCGGAACCTCCTGCCTCTCCCCATGTACAATTGGTCGGATCTGTTTCCTTGAGCATAATTTCTGGTTACAATATTAACGCTTTGAAATTGTTTTTGGTCTTAATTAAAGGGGGGAAAAATGGAATTGTCTGGAAACATAGACAGCTAGGGCCCGTATATTCTGCAGACGGGCCCCCAAATATTTCCCCTTTTATTACAACCTTTAGTTAAAGTTAATAACAGGCGCAGCCGATCACCGCATCACGCTGGCAGTCAGCCGCCATTGGTCTGAAATTTGGGGGAGATTTAATTTTTGCGAATTAAAAAAAAAAAAAAAAGTTTCAGCCAGTTGGTTTCCACAGATTCCATTTGGTCATTTTAGCATTTTGCATGGGCTATATCCGTGTCATTATGTCCTTAAGGGTCGACAGTGATTTAAGTCGACACAAGTTTTTCTTGTGTCGACTTAAAAAGAAAACAGACTTGTTCTTACATCACGATCCAAGTGGGCATAATTCAGATTCTAATAGTGTGCCCGAAGCATGGCGAGGGGACTCGGGACACTTAAACGGTGCACATGGCGACATAGGCACCAAAAAAGTGCAAAACTCATGTTGACCCTTTGTGTTTGTCGACCATATTTAGCTGTCAACCTACTCACATTCGACACCAGTGACTGACGGCTATTTATACTACATCCTCCCTTAAGCAGGGATGGTGAACATTTGATTTGTTGAACTACACATCCCAGCATGCCCTGGAACAGTTTTGGCCTGGCCAAATAGAAAAACTGTAGCAGGTTATTTTGGCATTTGTAGTTCAACAGCAACTGAAGGGCCGAATGTTCCCCATCCCTGTCCTAGAGTGTAATGGGGCCCATACATCTACAGATCGATTGTCAGATTGGGCTGCTTGGAGCAAAAACTTGGTAATATCTGAGTGACCGTTTTTGGCAGTTTTCCAGCATTTCAAATCAAATGGTCAACTGTCATCTGCTCTCATCCAGTACCGGGATTTTGTTCCAACCAGCCCAATCTGACAATCGATCTGTAGATGTATGACCAGTTTAAGACTACAGATCTTTGGACCTTTGCCATTTGGACCCTGTTTTGTGGGCCAGTGAATCCCCCTTTGTTATGATAGTGTTAGGTTATGCTTTAGCCGGTATCATTGGGTCACATATAAATCCAGGCGCATTGTCAGTAACTGTTC
The DNA here is from genome assembly GCF_055691185.1 of Crinia signifera. Classification (NCBI taxonomy): domain Eukaryota; kingdom Metazoa; phylum Chordata; class Amphibia; order Anura; family Myobatrachidae; genus Crinia; species Crinia signifera. Next base: position 172,950,319 of record NC_139224.1, on the reverse strand, counting down.
TCTACATGGGTCATTTAAAGATCCTGCAACATTTTAAACACATTTCTTGCGTGTTTTTACTGCATTGGCTGTAATCTTAAGGTGACCATACACGCACCGATTATCGAATGCGTTTTGTATTTTTTAAGTACAAAACGCATCTTATGTACAATAATCGTGGTGTGTTTATGGGCGTATGCGATGCGACGCGATGCGCGTTCCCGGGAGCCGATATTGTATGTCCAAAAAAGTATGTGCAGCACGTACTTTTTAGACTACATCTGAAAATTAACAGTACAAACATGGGTTAATCGCATCGCACGCATCAAAATACACATCGCATCGCATTATGGCAGGAAAATTGTATAGAACCATTGTACAGGCAAAAACGCATCGTACAGTAAAATAGGTGCGTGTATGGTCACCATTACTCTAGCTCATATCCTATGATCTACCATGATTTTTACTGTGGCTCCATATAAATTAAGGTTCATTATAATAATATAATCACAAGAGATATTTATGTATTTTGATGTTTTTTTGCACACTTGTTCTTTATATGTTTTGTACATCTCTAACTGTTTTGTATTATAAACTCCAGTCCTTGAGAGCTACCAACAGTTCACATTTTCCAGACAACCTAGCTGCTGCACAGCTGCACTCATTATTCACTGACACATTTTAAAAGATCCTCAGGTGGAGCTAATTACTTCACCTCATGATTCTGAGAGGAGACCTGCAAAACATGAACTGTTGGTAGCTCTCAGAGTCTGGAGTTGGCTGCCCCAGCTTTAAGGTAATGGCGCTTAAATTGGCAGAATGGTGCTGTATACGGCAGCGAGGGCCTTATTCTGAATCGGATACAATATTTGGCACGCAGTCCTCTTTCAGTTCTTGTGCCTGAGAAGTTGCGGCTGCGTTTGTAGACTATCACTGGGATAATGACACACTTTGCTTTACGTCAGATGGACATTGGTATTCCCCGCCCCCAGCGGATTGTGCAGTTACCAGAAATCGCCTGGGACCAGTACACTACAACTCTGGGGAACTTCGAAAGAGAGTTCAGAAACCGCAAGCGGAACTCGCGGAGGGTGAAGCTCATCTTTGATAAAGGTTAGATTGGTAGTTAGTGTATATATTGGTACAGGTTCTATATTGTAGATCTGCAAGGCCATAACCTGGGGCGTCCAAGGTAGAAAAAACCTGGAACTGGAAAATGAGGGATCTTGTGAGAGAGCTTGCACTCTATAGAAAGAGAAGGGGTAGAGATGAGGTGTGAGTGTGACTCAGACAGGAGGTTAGCAGCTGGGAATTGGGTGAGAGTGAGTTATGGAACCAATTATTTCCACATTATTAAAGGCGGTGGGAGAGTGTTCTGAGTCTGGGGAATACACAAGTTCAATGTAGAAATCTGCTTGATTAAAGCTACATAAAGACGCACGCAGACACCTCACGGTGCAGACGCCAGGAATTAATACCTGGAGATAGATAACCTATAGAAGTGTAACGCTACACTGTATAATTCCTCCTACGGTAGCGCTGCGTTGAGTCTTTATATAGTTTGCTACAATTTTGTTTTGCATTCATATGAAAACCTTTTTTTGCCCCTGACAGTTGGGTTACACGCCAATTCGCAGACCACCGGAGACAAAGAAGGGGAGCCCTCGGCTTATTCTGTGTTACCGCAGAGCGATTGCCAGGAAAGCTCTACCAGCAATGTACAGGTGAGCGGCGTGGGGGCGGGGCTTGTACTGATCTGCTGGATGTATCTGATAGGGTCCTGGCCCCCTGCGGTGGTGGCAGATATTGGGAACCAGTGACCGCAGGGTAGGGTATATCGGTACCGAGTGCTCAGTGTATGACGTGCAGATTGTTATACGTTATCCAACATTCTACATGTTACTTACAGATAGCTATTATTTATTTCCAGTTATTTATATAGCGCACACATATTCCGCAGCGCTGTACAGAGAATATTATCACCAGTTATTATATAGCGCACACATATTCCGCAGCGCTGTACAGAGACTATTTTTACCAGTTATTATATAGCACACACGTATTCCGCAGCGCTGTACAGAGATTATTATTACCAGTTATTATATAGCGCACACATATTCCGCAGCGCTGTACAGAGACTATTATTACCAGGTATTTATATAGCCCTGTACATATTCCGCAGTGTTGTACAGATACTATTATTACCAGTTATTATATAGCGCACACATATTCCGCAGCGCTGTACAGAGACTATTATTACCAGTTATTTATATAGCGCACACATATTCCGCAGCGCTGTACAGAGAATATTATCACCAGTTATTATATAGCGCACACATATTCCGCAGCGCTGTACAGAGACTATTATTACCAGTTATTATATAGCACACACGTATTCCGCAGCGCTGTACAGAGACTATTATTACCAGTTATTATATAGCGCACACATATTCCACAGCACTGTACAGATAATATTATTACCAGTTATTATATAGCGCACACATATTCCGCAGCGCTGTACAGAGAATATTATTACCAGTTATTATATAGCACACACATATTCCACAGCACTGTACAGAGATTATTATTACCAGTTATTATACAGCGCACACATATTCCGCAGCGCTGTACAGAGATTATTATTACCAGTTATATAGCGCACACATATTCCGCAGCGCTGTACAGAGACTATTATTACCAGTTATTATATAGCGCACACATATTCCACAGCACTGTACAGATAATATTATTACCAGTTATTATATAGCGCACACATATTCCACAGCGCTGTACAGAGATTATTATTACCAGTTATTATATAGCGCACACATATTCCACAGCGCTGTACAGAGAATATTATTACCAGTTATTATATAGCGCACACATATTCCGCAGCGCTGTACAGAGAATATTATTACCAGTTATTTATATAGCGCACACATATACCGCAGTGCTGTACAGAGACTATTATTACCAGTTATTATATAGCGCTCACATATTCCGCAGCGCTGTACAGATACTATTATTACCAGTTATTATATAGCGCACACATATTCCACAGCGCTGTACAGAGACTATTATTACCAGTTATTATATAGCACACACATATTCCGCAGCGCTGTACAGAGACTATTATTACCAATTATTATATAGCGCACACATATTCCGCAGCGCTGTATAGAGACTATTATTACCAGTTATTATATAGTGCACACATTTTCCGCAGCGCTGTACAGAGAATATTATTACCAGTTATTATATAGTGCACACATATTCCACAGCGCTGTACAGAGTCTATTATTACCAGTTATTATATAGCGCACACATATTCCACAGCGCTGTACAGAGACTATTATTACCAGTTATTTATATAGCGCACACATATTCTGCAGCGCTGTATAGAGACTATTATTACCAGTTATTATATAGCGCCCACATATTCCGCAGCGCTGTACAGAGACGATTAGAACATTCACATCAGTCCCTGCCCCAGTGGAGCTTACAATCTATATTCCCTACCACATGTACATGCACACACAGACATTCTAGGGTTAATTTGTTGGGAGCCAATTAGCCTACCAGTATATTTTTGGATTGTGGGAGGAAACCGGAGTACCCGGAGGAAACCCACGCAAGTACGGGGAGAATATACAAACTCCGCACAGTTAGGGCCATGGTGGGTATCGAACCCATGACCTCAGCGCTGAGGCAGTAATGCAAACCACTACACCATCCGTACTGCCCCGTATATATAACACATGGTGGGGATATAACCCATGACCTCAGTGCTGTGAGCAGTGTTCCCTCTAAGCTGTGCGTACACACCTTGACGAGCGTGCGCACAGAAATTACAACTGAGCGCACAAAGCAGCAGTGGTCCCTTTTTGCAGTTGTGGACTCAATTAATGTGTGTTTCACCCATTAACTACATTGTGTACTGTATTTTGAATGTTTAAATGTTTAATATCATTTTGAAGTAAAGTTAACACAAATGCTGAACGTTATTTTCCAGTTATATATGTGACGCACAAAAATTTAAATTTCCTTCCAAAGTTGCACAGCCAAAATCTTTAGCCGCACACAGCCTTCGTAAAATAAGAGGGAACATTGGCTGTGAGGCAGTAATACTAACCATTACACCATTCGTACTGCCCTGTATATATAACACATGGTGGGGATAGAACCCATGACCTCAGTGCTGTGAGGCAGTAATGCTAAAACCATTACACCATCCGTACTGCCCCGTATATATAACACATGGTGGGCATAGAACCCATAACCTCAGCGCTGTGAGGCAGTAATGCTAACCATTACACCGTCCGTACTACCCCCTATATATAACACATGGTGGGAATAGAACCCATGACCTCAGTGCTGTGAGGCAGTAATGCTAACCATTACACCGTCCGTACTGCCCCGTATATATAACACATGGTGGGGATAGAACCCATGACCTCAGTGCTGTGAGCAGTGTTCCCTCTAAGCTGTGCGCACACACCTTGACGAGCGTGCGCACAGAAATTACAACTGAGCGCACAAAGCAGCAGTGGTCCCTTTTTGCAGTTGTGGACTCAATTAATGTGTGTTTCACCCATTAACTACATTGTGTACTGTATTTTGAATGTTTAAATGTTTAATATCATTTTGAAGTAAAGTTAACACAAATGCTGAACGTTATTTTTCAGTTATATATGTGACGCACAAAAATTTAAATTTCCTTCCAAAGTTGCACAGCCAAAATCTTTAGCCGCACACAGCCTTCGTAAAATAAGAGGGAACATTGGCTGTGAGGCGGTAATACTAACCATTACACCATTCGTACTGCCCTGTATATATAACACATGGTGGGGATAGAACCCATGACCTCAGTGCTGTGAGGCAGTAATGCTAAAACCATTACACCATCCGTACTGCCCCGTATATATAACACATGGTGGGCATAGAACCCATAACCTCAGCGCTGTGAGGCAGTAATGCTAACCATTACACCGTCCGTACTGCCCCCTATATATAACACATGGTGGGAATAGAACCCATGACCTCAGTGCTGTGAGGCAGTAATGCTAACCATTACACCGTCCGTACTGCCCCGTATATATAACACATGGTGGGGATAGAACCCATGACCTCAGTGCTGTGACGCAGTAATGCTAAAACCATTACACCATCCGTACTGCCCTGTATATATAACACATGGTGGGCATAGAACCCATAACCTCAGCGCTGTGAGGCAGTAATGCTAACCATTACACCGTCCGTACTGCCCCGTATATATAACACATGGTGGGCATAGAACCCATAACCTCAGTGCTGTGAGGCAGTAATGCTAACCATTACACCGTCCGTACTGCCCCCTATATATAACACATGGTGGGAATAGAACCCATGACCTCAGCGCTGTGAGGCAGTAATGCTAACCATTACACCGTCCGTACTGCCCCGTATATATAACACATGGTGGGGATAGAACCCATGACCTCAGTGCTGTGAGCAGTGTTCCCTCTAAGCTGTGCGCACACACCTTGACGAGCGTGCGCACAGAAATTACAACTGAGCGCACAAAGCAGCAGTGGTCCCTTTTTGCAGTTGTGGACTCAATTAATGTGTGTTTCACCCATTAACTACATTGTGTACTGTATTTTGAATGTTTAAATGTTTAATATCATTTTGAAGTGGACTCAATTAATGTGTGTTTCACCCATTAACTACATTGTGTACTGTATTTTGAATGTTTAAATGTTTAATATCATTTTGAAGTAAAGTTAACACAAATGCTGAACGTTATTTTCCAGTTTATATATGTGACGCACAAAAATTTAAATTTCCTTCCAAAGTTGCACAGCCAAAATCTTTAGCCGCACACAGCCTTCGTAAAATAAGAGGGAACATTGGCTGTGAGGCAGTAATACTAACCATTACACCATTCGTACTGCCCTGTATATATAACACATGGTGGGGATAGAACCCATGACCTCAGTGCTGTGAGGCAGTAATGCTAACCATTACACCGTCCGTACTGCCCCGTATATATAACACATGGTGGGGATAGAACCCATGACCTCAGTGCTGTGAGGCAGTAATGCTAAAACCATTACACCATCCGTACTGCCCCGTATATATAACACATGGTGGGCATAGAACCCATAACCTCAGCGCTGTGAGGCAGTAATGCTAACCATTACACCGTCCGTACTGCCCCCTATATATAACACATGGTGGGAATAGAACCCATGACCTCAGTGCTGTGAGGCAGTAATGCTAACCATTACACCGTCCGTACTGCCCCGTATATATAACACATGGTGGGGATAGAACCCATGACCTCAGTGCTGTGAGCAGTGTTCCCTCTAAGCTGTGCGCACACACCTTGACGAGCATGCGCACAGAAATTACAACTGAGCGCACAAAGCAGCAGTGGTCCCTTTTTGCAGTTGTGGACTCAATTAATGTGTGTTTCACCCATTAACTACATTGTGTACTGTATTTTGAATGTTTAAATGTTTAATATCATTTTGAAGTAAAGTTAACACAAATGCTGAACGTTATTTTCCAGTTATATATGTGACGCACAAAAATTTAAATTTCCTTCCAAAGTTGCACAGCCAAAATCTTTAGCCGCACACAGCCTTCGTAAAATAAGAGGGAACATTGGCTGTGAGGCAGTAATACTAACCATTACACCATTCGTACTGCCCTGTATATATAACAGATGGTGGGGATAGAACCCATGACCTCAGTGCTGTGAGGCAGTAATGCTAACCATTACACCGTCCGTACTGCCCCGTATATATAACACATGGTGGGGATAGAACCCATGACCTCAGTGCTGTGAGCAGTGTTCCCTCTAAGCTGTGCGCACACACCTTGACGAGCGTGCGCACAGAAATTACAACTGAGCGCACAAAGCAGCAGTGGTCCCTTTTTGCAGTTGTGGACTCAATTAATGTGTGTTTCACCCATTAACTACATTGTGTACTGTATTTTGAATGTTTAAATGTTTAATATCATTTTGAAGTGGACTCAATTAATGTGTGTTTCACCCATTAACTACATTGTGTACTGTATTTTGAATGTTTAAATGTTTAATATCATTTTGAAGTAAAGTTAACACAAATGCTGAACGTTATTTTCCAGTTTATATATGTGACGCACAAAAATTTAAATTTCCTTCCAAAGTTGCACAGCCAAAATCTTTAGCCGCACACAGCCTTCGTAAAATAAGAGGGAACATTGGCTGTGAGGCAGTAATACTAACCATTACACCATTCGTACTGCCCTGTATATATAACACATGGTGGGGATAGAACCCATGACCTCAGTGCTGTGAGGCAGTAATGCTAACCATTACACCGTCCGTACTGCCCCGTATATATAACACATGGTGGGGATAGAACCCATGACCTCAGTGCTGTGAGGCAGTAATGCTAAAACCATTACACCATCCGTACTGCCCCGTATATATAACACATGGTGGGCATAGAACCCATAACCTCAGCGCTGTGAGGCAGTAATGCTAACCATTACACCGTCCGTACTGCCCCCTATATATAACACATGGTGGGAATAGAACCCATGACCTCAGTGCTGTGAGGCAGTAATGCTAACCATTACACCGTCCGTACTGCCCCGTATATATAACACATGGTGGGGATAGAACCCATGACCTCAGTGCTGTGAGCAGTGTTCCCTCTAAGCTGTGCGCACACACCTTGACGAGCATGCGCACAGAAATTACAACTGAGCGCACAAAGCAGCAGTGGTCCCTTTTTGCAGTTGTGGACTCAATTAATGTGTGTTTCACCCATTAACTACATTGTGTACTGTATTTTGAATGTTTAAATGTTTAATATCATTTTGAAGTAAAGTTAACACAAATGCTGAACGTTATTTTCCAGTTATATATGTGACGCACAAAAATTTAAATTTCCTTCCAAAGTTGCACAGCCAAAATCTTTAGCCGCACACAGCCTTCGTAAAATAAGAGGGAACATTGGCTGTGAGGCAGTAATACTAACCATTACACCATTCGTACTGCCCTGTATATATAACAGATGGTGGGGATAGAACCCATGACCTCAGTGCTGTGAGGCAGTAATGCTAACCATTACACCGTCCGTACTGCCCCGTATATATAACACATGGTGGGGATAGAACCCATGACCTCAGTGCTGTGAGGCAGTAATGCTAAAACCATTACACCATCCGTACTGCCCCGTATATATAACACATGGTGGGCATAGAACCCATAACCTCAGCGCTGTGAGGCAGTAATGCTAACCATTACACCGTCCGTACTGCCCCCTATATATAACACATGGTGGGAATAGAACCCATGACCTCAGTGCTGTGAGGCAGTAATGCTAACCATTACACCGTCCGTACTGCCCCGTATATATAACACATGGTGGGGATAGAACCCATGACCTCAGTGCTGTGAGCAGTGTTCCCTCTAAGCTGTGCGCACACACCTTGACGAGCGTGCGCACAGAAATTACAACTGAGCGCACAAAGCAGCAGTGGTCCCTTTTTGCAGTTGTGGACTCAATTAATGTGTGTTTCACCCATTAACTACATTGTGTACTGTATTTTGAATGTTTAATATCATTTTGAAGTAAAGTTAACACAAATGCTGAACGTTATTTTCCAGTTATATATGTGACGCACAAAAATTTAAATTTCCTTCCAAAGTTGCACAGCCAAAATCTTTAGCCGCACACAGCCTTCGTAAAATAAGAGGGAACATTGGCTGTGAGGCAGTAATACTAACCATTACACCATTCGTACTGCCCTGTATATATAACACACTAGGTGATTCATCGCGCCCTACGGGCGCTCTTCACACCGTCGTAAGGGGCTGCGCCCCCTTAATTTGTGAACGTTTGTATATGAGAAATATGGTTAGAATTGTATGAAAGATGCCCTGTATTGCAACTTAGGTGTCCGCGAATCGCGGGAGGGGGGGTCGCGGAGGGTGCCGCGAATTGCAGGAGGGGGGGTCGCGGGGGGTGCCGCGAATTGCAGGAGGGGGGGTTGTGGGGGGGTGGATGCTGCGAATCGCGGGAGGGGAGGGATTGCAGAGAATCGCGGGAGGGGGGTCGCGGGGTGGGTTGCCGCAAATCGCGGGAGGGGGGTTACGGGGGCGGGGGTTGCGGCGAATCATGGTAGGGGGGGTCGCGGGGGGTGTGCCGTGAATCACGGGAGGGGGGGTCACGGGGTGGGGTGCCGAGAATCGCGGGGGGTGTGTGTGTGTGTGTGTGCCGTGAATCGCGGGAGTGGGGGTTGCGGGGGGGTGGGGGGGGTGTGACGCGAATCGCCACAAGAAAAAATCAACACAGAAAGGTCAACACATGTAAATGTTGACATAAGTGTGGCACTTCATTGGTGTCCATGTCGACACATGAGAATGAATATGAAAACATTCAAAAAATGAAAAAAAAAAAACTTCAAAAACTCATGTCAACCTTTTTCATTGTCGACCATAGCCATGTCAGTGTTTTCCATGTGCAATTTAATTCTGGAGCTGCCGCGAATCGCGGGGGGTGCCGCGAATTGCGGGAGGGGGGGTCGCGGGGGTGGGTGCCGCGAATCGCGGGAGGGGGGGTTACGGGGCGGGGGTTGCGGCGAATCATGGGAGGGGGGGTCGCGGGGGTGTGCCGTGAATCACGGGAGGGGGGGTCACGGGATGGGGTGCCGAGAATCGCGGGGGAGGTGTGTGTGTGCCGTGAATCGCGGTTGTGGGGGGGTGGGGGGGGTGTGACGCAAATCGCCACAAGAAAAAATCAACACAGAAAGGTCAACACATGTAAATGTTGACATAAGTGTGCCACTTCATTGGTGTCCATGTTGACACATGACAATGAATATGAAAACATTCAAAAAATGAAATAAATCTTCAAAAACTCATGTCAACCTTTTTCATTGTCGACCATAGCCATGTGAGTGTTTTCCATGTGCAATTTAATTCTGGAGCTGCCGCGAATTGCGGGAGGGGGGGTCGCGGGGGTGGGTGCCGCGAATCGCGGGCGGGCGGGGTTCACAGGGGTTCCGGTGGGGGGTTGCCGCGAATTGCGGGAGGTGGGGGGTCACGGGGGGTGCCGCGAATCGCGGGAGGGGGGGTTGCGGGGGGGTGTGACGCGAATCGCCACAAGAAAAAATCAACACAGAAAGGTCAACACATGTAAATGTTGACATAAGTGTGCCACTTCATTGGTGTCCATGTCGACACATGACAATGAATATGAAAAAATTAAAAAAATTAAAAATAAATCTTCAAAAACTCATGTCAACCTTTTTCATTGTCGACCATAGCCATGTCAGTGTTTTGCATGTGCCATTTAATCCTGGGGCTGCTGCGAATTGCGGGGGGGGGGTCGCAGGGGGGGTGCCGCCAATCGTGCAAGGGGGGGTCGCGGGGGGGGGGGTTCTTTTTGCCGCGAATCGCGGGAGGGAGGTCGCGGGGGGGGGTGTTTTTTCCGCGAATCGGGGGGGTGTGTCACGGGGGAGGGTTTGCCGCGATTCGCGGGAGGGGGGGGTCGCGGGGTGGTGGTTATGCCACGAATTGCGTGGGGGGGTTCTTTTTGCAGCGAATCGCGGGAGGGGGGTTCGCGGGGGTGATTTTGCTGCGAATCACGGTAGGGGGGGTCGCGGGGGAGCGGGTGTTTTTGCCGCGAGTCGTGGGAGGGGGGGGCGCGCGGGGGGGGAGTTTTGCCGCAAATCGCGGGAGGGGGCGCTCACCTGGTGGCTGTGGAGTAGCAGTGCTGGGCAACATGGGAAGGCAGTGGGTGTCTGCCACTGTCTGTGGGCTCACTGGGCTGGTTCTCTGTCACATACCTCCCAACATGACCCTCTCCAGGAGGGACACAATGCTCTGTTTCTAGACTTCCCCTTAATGTATGATTGCCATCACCTGTTTTAAACAGGTTAATTTCTCAGAAAGGTGTTCAGCACAGATGAAGGCAATCACACATTAAGAGGAAAGTCCAGGAACAGAGCGTTATAGACACAGACACCCACTTTGAGTGACAGATGTAGCCAAATATATAGGAGATGGTGGGGATAGAACCCATGACCTCAGCGCTGTGAGGCAGTAATGTAACCATTACACCATTCGTACTGCCCTGTATATATAACACATGGTGGGGATAGAACCCATGACCTCAGCGCTGTGAGGCAGTAATGTAACCATTACACCATTCGTACTGCCCTGTATATATAACACATGGTGGGGATAGAACCCATGACCTCAGCGCTGTGAGGCAGTAATGCTAAAACCATTACACCATCCGTACTGCCCCGTATATATAACACATGGTGGGCATAGAACCCATAACCTCAGCGCTGTGAGGCAGTAATGCTAACCATTACACCGTCCGTACTGCCCCCTATATATAACACATGGTGGGAATAGAACCCATGACCTCAGTGCTGTGAGGCAGTAATGTAACCATTACACCGTCCGTACTGCCCCGTATATATAACACATGGTGGGGATAGAACCCATGACCTCAGTGCTGTGAGGCAGTAATGTAACCATTACACCATCCGTACTGCCCCGTATATATAACACATGGTGGGAATAGAACCCATGACCTCAGTGCTGTGAGGCAGTAATGCTATAACCATTACACCTTCTGTACTGCCCCACGTTTATATGTACACGTAGAGATGGCCCCCGGCCCCCTCCAGCCCTCACGTTTTGTGTTATATAATGAAGTTCCTGATCTGATATTGTCCTGTGTATCACAGATAAGAGGCAGACTCTGTATGGACTCCAGACCTGGGACCTTCAATCAGTTGTGGACGGTGGAAGAGCAGGTAATGGTTCTTAGTTTGGGGTTACACAGGGCTCTGTGCCCTGTTATACATGCAGTCGTTGGTACTGAGGCATGGTAGGAAATGTCATGTCACATATTACTTTCATGTACTGCCTCTAGGTGGCGATACTGGTGCCGGTTATGAGCCGTGCTGGAAGCATGTGGGTTATTTTCTGCTATCTGATACATTGTTGCAGTGTATCTGCCATTATTTGCTCGTTCCACCTGGCGCTGATCGTGTCTTACACCATTTATGAATTTATAGAAAAGGTTGGAGCAGCTTCTCTTGAAGTTTCCTCCGGAAGAGGTGGAGTCCAAGAGGTGGCAGAAGATTGCGGATGAGCTGGGAAACCGGACGGCTAAACAAGTGAGTGGCGATACACCCTGCACAGGTGGGGTAGCTGGGTGTCCTGCCATCTCTCTGCCCCTACGCTGTGGCCTGTACTGGATGAGGTGGGGTAGCTGGGTGTCCTGCCGTCTCTCTGCCCCTATGCTGTGGCCTGTACTGGATGAGGTGGGGTAGCTGGGTGTCCTGCCGTCTCTCTGCCCCTATGCTGTGGCCTGTACTGGATGCGGTGGGGTAGCTGGGTGTCCTGCCGTCTCTCTGCCCCTACACTGTGGCCTGTACTGGATGCGGTGGGGTAGCTGGGTGTCCTGCCGTCTCTCTGCCCCTATGCTGTGGCCTGTACTGGATGCGGTGGGGTAGCTGGGTGTCCTGCCGTCTCTCTGCCCCTACGCTGTGGTCTGTACTGGATGCGGTGGGGTAACTGGGTGTCCTGCCGTCTCTCTGTTCCTACGCTGTGGTCTGTACTGGATGCGGTGGGGTAACTGGGTGTCCTGCCGTCTCTCTGTTCCTACGCTGTGGTCTGTGCTGGATGCGGTGGGGTAGCTGGGTGTCCTGACGTCTCTCTGCCCCTACGCTGTGGCCTGTGCTGGATGCGGTGGGGTAGCTGGGTGTCCTGCCGTCTCTCTGCCCCTATGCTGTGGTCTGTGCTGGATGCGGTGGGGTAGCTGGGTGTCCTGCCGTCTCTCTGCCCCTACGCTGTGGCCTGTACTGGATGCGGTGGGGTAGCTGGGTGTCCTGACGTCTCTCTGCCCCTACGCTGTGGTCTGTACTGGATGCGGTGGGGTAGCTGGTTGTCCTGCCGTCTCTCTGCCCCTACGCTGTGGTCTGTACTGGATGCGGTGGGGTAACTGGTTGTCCTGCCGTCTCTCTGCCCCTACGCTGTGGCCTGTACAGGATGTGGTGGGGTAGCTGGGTGTCCTGCCGTCTCTCTGCCCCTACGCTGTGGTCTGTACTGGATGCGGTGGGGTAGCTGGGTGTCCTGCCGTCTCTCTGTCCCTACGCTGTGGCCTGTGCTGGATGCGGTGGGGTAGCTGGGTGTCCTGCCGTCTCTCTGCCCCTATGCTGTGGCCTGTACAGGATGTGGTGGGGTAGCTGGGTGTCCTGCCGTCTCTCTGCCCCTACCCCTACGCTGTGGTCTGTACTGGATGCGGTGGGGTAACTGGGTGTCCTGCCGTCTCTCTGTTCCTACGCTGTGGTCTGTACTGGATGCGGTGGGGTAGCTGGGTGTCCTACCGTCTCTCTGCCCCTACGCTGTGGCCTGTACTGGATGCGGTGGGGTAACTGGGTGTCCTGCCGTCTCTCTGCCCCTACGCTGTGGCCTGTACAGGATGTGGTGGGGTAGCTGGGTGTCCTGCCGTCTCTCTGCCCCTACGCTGTGGTCTGTACTGGATGCGGTGGGGTAGCTGGGTGTCCTGCCGTCTCTCTGTCCCTACGCTGTGGCCTGTGCTGGATGCGGTGGGGTAGCTGGTTGTCCTGCCGTCTCTCTGCCCCTACGCTGTGGCCTGTACAGGATGTGGTGGGGTAGCTGGGTGTCCTGCCGTCTCTCTGCCCCTACGCTGTGGTCTGTACTGGATGCGGTGGGGTAACTGGGTGTCCTGCCGTCTCTCTGTTCCTACGCTGTGGTCTGTACTGGATGCGGTGGGGTAGCTGGGTGTCCTACCGTCTCTCTGCCCCTACGCTGTGGCCTGTACTGGATGCGGTGGGGTAACTGGGTGTCCTGCCGTCTCTCTGCCCCTACGCTGTGGCCTGTACTGGATGCGGTGGGGTAGCTGGGTGTCCTGACGTCTCTCTGCCCCTACGCTGTGGCCTGTGCTGGATGCGGTGGGGTAGCTGGGTGTCCTGCCGTCTCTCTGCCCCTATGCTGTGGTCTGTGCTGGATGCGGTGGGGTAGCTGGGTGTCCTGCCGTCTCTCTGCCCCTACGCTGTGGCCTGTACTGGATGCGGTGGGGTAGCTGGGTGTCCTGACGTCTCTCTGCCCCTACGCTGTGGCCTGTACAGGATGTGGTGGGGTAGCTGGGTGTCCTGCCGTCTCTCTGCCCCTACGCTGTGGTCTGTACTGGATGCGGTGGGATAGCTGGGTGTCCTGCCGTCTCTCTGTCCCTACGCTGTGGCCTGTGCTGGATGCGGTGGGGTAGCTGGGTGTCCTGCCGTCTCTCTGTCCCTACGCTGTGGCCTGTGCTGGATGCGGTGGGGTAACTGGGTGTCCTGCCGTCTCTCTGTCCCTACGCTGTGGCCTGTGCTGGATGCGGTGGGGTAGCTGGGTGTCCTGCCGTCTCTCTGCCCCTACGCTGTGGACTGTACTGGATGCGGTGGGGTAGCTGGGTGTCCTGCCGTCTCTCTGCCCCTACGCTGTGGTCTGTACTGGATGCGGTGGGGTAACTGGGTGTCCTGCCGTCTCTCTGCCCCTACGCTGTGGTCTGTACTGGATGCGGTGGGGTAGCTGGGTGTCCTGCCGTCTCTCTGTCCATACGCTGTGGCCTGTACTGGATGCGGTGGGGTAGCTGGGTGTCTTGACGTCTCTCTGCCCCTACGCTGTGGTCTGTGCTGGATGCGGTGGGGTAGCTGGGTGTCCTGACGTCTCTCTGCCCCCTACGCTGTGGCCTGTGCTGGATGCGGTGGGGTAGCTGGGTGTCCTGCCGTCTCTCTGTCCCTACGCTGTGGCCTGTGCTGGATGCGGTGGGGTAGCTGGGTGTCCTGCCGTCTCTCTGCCCCTACGCTTTGGTCTGTATTGGATACGGTGGGGTAACTGGGTGTCCTGACGTCTCTCTGCCCCTACGCTGTGGTCTGTACTGGATGCGGTGGGTTAGCTGGGTGTCCTGCCGTCTCTCTGCCCCTACGCTGTGGTCTGTACTGGATGCGGTGGGGTAACTGGTTGTCCTGCCGTCTCTCTGCCCCTACGCTGTGGCCTGTACTGGATGCGTTGGGGTAGCTGGGTGTCCTGCCGTCTCTCTGCCCCTACGCTGTGGCCTGTGCTGGATGCGGTGGGGTAGCTGGGTGTCCTGACGTCTCTCTGCCCCTACGCTGTGGCCTGTGCTGGATGCGGTGGGGTAGCTGGGTGTCCTGCCGTCTCTCTGCCCCTACGCTGTGGCCTGTGCTGGATGCGGTGGGGTAGCTGGGTGTCCTGCCGTCTCTCTGCCCCTACGCTGTGGCCTGTGCTGGATGCGGTGGGGTAGCTGGTTGTCCTGCCGTCTCTCTGTCCATACGCTGTGGCCTGTACTGGATGCGGTGGGGTAGCTGGGTGTCCTGACGTCTCTCTGTCCCTACGCTGTGGCCTGTCCTGGATGCGGTGGGGTAGCTGGGTGTCCTGCCTTCTCTCTGCCCCAATGCTGTGGCCTGTGCAGGATGCGGTTGGGTAGCTGGGTGTCCTGCCGTCTCTCTGCCCCTACGCTGTGGCATGTGCTGGATGCGGTGGGGTAGCTGGGTGTCCTGCCGTCTCTCTGCCCCTACGCTGTGGCATGTGCTGGATGCGGTGGGGTAGCTGGGTGTCCTGCCGTCTCTCTGCCCCTACGCTGTGGCCTGTACTGGATGCGGTGGGGTACCTGTGTGTCCTGGTGTCTCTCTGCCCCTATGCTGTGGCCTGTGCTGGATGCGGTGGGTTAGCTGGGTGTCCTGACGTCTCTCTGCCCCTACGCTGTGGCCTGTACTGGATGCGGTGGGGTAGCTGGGTGTCCTGCCGTCTCTCTGCCCCTACGCTGTGGCCTGTGCTGGATGCGGTGGGTTAGCTGGGTGTCCTGCCGTCTCTCTGCCCCTACGCTGTGGCCTGTGCTGGGGTACATGGGCACCCACCCATCTTTGCCACCCTGTATTGTGGCCTGTGCTGGGTCATCACTCTCCCCCTCTGTGCTGGGGTACATGGCACCCTGCCGTCACACTCCCATTACAGATTGTTGCAACAGAAACTGTTGTGAGGACATTGAATAAATGCATTTAGCTTTTGGTGAGATTCTAGTTGTTGTGTATCTGCGTCACCCCTCCCGCGGCTATCTGCGTCCCCCCCTCCTGCGGCTGTCTGCGTTACCCCTCCCGCGGCTGTCTGCGTCACCCCTCCCGCGGCTGTCTGCGTCACCCCTCCCGCGGCTGTCTGCGTCACCCCTCCCGCGGCTGTCTGCGTCACCCCTCCCGCGGCTGTCTGCGTCACCCCTCCCGCGGCTATCTGCGTCACCCCTCCCGCGGCTATCTGCGTCACCCCTCCCGCGGCTGTGTCACCTCTCCCGTTCTCATTGTTTCGGCAGGTTGCCAGCCGAGTGCAGAAATACTTCATAAAATTGACCAAAGCTGGTATTCCTGTGCCAGGGCGGACTCCAAACCTCTACATGTACTCCAAGAAGGTAAGAACCAGGTCTTGGTTGTCACACATGAACGTGGCTTCCTACACGTGGGATTTGTGGCTTCCTACATGTGGTGTTTGTGGCTTCCTACATGTGGTGTTTGTGGCACATCTGGTGTGTGTGTGTGTGTGACAAATTATCTCTCTGCACCACAATTTGAGCTAATTTGTGTCTGTTCAATGACTTTGCAGTCTATGTACTAAGCCTCAGAGAGTGATAAACTAACTGCCACATTACAGAGTGATTGGTACTTTATCTCTCTCCAAGGCTTAGCACATACACCTTTTTATTATTGTACCGGTTGCGCCAGTTACGTAAGCATGTCTATAGTACGATTGTGTCGCTGCCCTAGTAACCGCTCCCTTATCTGCCATCTTTGGTAACGCATTTCCTGACGGTCCCTCAGGCTACAAGCAAGCGGCAACACATTCTCAACAAGCATCTGTTTAAGCCCTCCACCTTCATGACCTCTCACGAGCCGCCCGTGTTCATGGAAGAGGACGACGACCACTCCAGTTTCTACAGCCGGGACCTTGATGGCGCTGGTGACGACGACGATGACGTCTCGGTAATTGCGCCTGAGAAATGTTCTTTACATAACTATAGTCTTGCAGCAGACGCATGCGGTTCTCGGCCTCTATTGTTCTAGCCACCGTCTCTGGCCTCCATGAACCACCGCCTCTGGCCACTGTCTGCAGATACTGTTGTACTGTACTAGTGACAGGTAATCCGCAGGGGTGAACATGCTGCCAGGGTCAGCACCATGCTTGGGTTGGTGCTGTCAGCCTGAATATATTCCCCCTGTACTGTACATACGGTACTTGTGTATTATCTGGGCGCCCGATATTGTTAATTGCATGCCTTAACTTAAGATTGCGTCAATCGCATGCAACCAAATCGCATGCGATGCGATTGACGCGATTTTCCATAGGAATCAATGTTAAATGGTCCCTGAGACTATTAGGGTCAATGTGAAATGCCCCCCAGGCCCCCTCATTGTTAACGCCACCCCACCAGCAACCCGAAGCATGGCGTGCGGCGGCAGTACGCGTCCTCCGACCTTTTCATACCCCCACTATCCACGTCGGCGTGGAGTTGATTTTATATAGTGTGGCAAGCGCAGCGAGCCACCGAGCCCGAAGCGTGGCGAGCGGCCGCGCATTACTTCACTGGTATCATGTGTCCCCTCGCGGGGCTCGCTGCGCTCACCACACTATATAAAATCAACTCCACGCCGACGTGGATAGTGGGGGTATGAAAAGGTCGGAGGACGCATACCGCCGCCCCTCGCGGGCTCGCTGCGCTCGCCATGCTTCGGGTTGGCATTGATGGTGGGGTGGCGTTAACAATGAGGGGGCCTGAGGGGCATTTCACATTGACCCTAATGGTCTCAGGGACCATTTGGGACCATTTTACATTGACTCCTATGGAAAAATCGCGTCCATCGCATGCGATTTGGTTGCATGCGATGCAATTGACATGATTTTTCTGACCCGATGAAAATATCAGGCGCCCAGATAATACACAAGTACCGTATATACCATCTGAAACTGAGTGTACTGCCCCTGTACGCTGTATGTATATATAATTAATAAAAAATGCCAGTTAGTGGCTTTTTCTTTGTTCTATTAAATTGGCGATCACCAAATGAGGGCTTATAGCCAACCAATGAAAATAATACATTTAGGCAAGGAGGGGGTCAGCCGTTACTGTTCTGCCTAGTGGCGCCCTTACCGCTATATCTGCCCGTGGCAATATGTGGTGGCTTTCTATTGGCTGTAGCATGTTTGCTATTTCTGCAGCCAATTGGAAGTCGTTAGTCTGTTATGTTTATAGATAACTTATAAGATGCCATTCTGTATACAGGCAATACAATACCAATTCATCATTGCCCTCGATATAAGGAACCAAATCTCCATTACAACCTCCCACCCCCACCCCTCGAGAACGTTGTACCCTAATGGTTACACTGTGTTCTTAATCTTATTGTAGGGCATTAAGTATCCTGCTGCTTCATTAATGGTTAGAGTGGAACAGGCCTGGCCAATCTATGACTTGCCAGCTGCTGTGAAACTACACATCCCAGCATGCCCTGCCACAGGTTTAACATTTCCTAATAGTAAAACTGGCAAGGCATGCTGGGACTTGTAGTTTCACAGCAGCTGGAGAACCACAGGTTGGCCAGGCCTGGACTGGAAGAAGAGGGAGGTTTTGTGTCGCTAAGCCGGATAATGTACCGGAAAGCCTCCTAAGTGTCGGGGTATCCCCACGGCAGGGTTGGGGTTCAGAGGTTTCCCGGCATTGTGTGCTTCCAGCACAGGAGAAGGACTCGCTGGCGGTTGGGGGAGGCTGTGCACCTGCCGCTGGTCTAGCAGGATTATCCGCTGACGTCTCTCCGCTCTGCTTGTCACACAGGACGAGGAGACGATTCCCGCCGCCTGCCGCGGTCTGGCAGAGTACAAAGAACTACTCAAACTCAAGAAATTGAAGAAGCAAAGACTCCAAGAGATGGAGGTAGAGAGCGGATTCGTGCAGCATGTCGGATTCAAAGTAAGTCCTGCAATGAGGTGCATGCTGGGAATTAATGGCAGCGTCCGTATGTTCTCGTCCGCCGCAGTGGGCGTTACTCTGCCCCATGTAACGGTGTCAGACTGCTGTGCCGTGTAATACACCTCCCTGCTGTATTGCCTGGGGCCGGTACGCAGAGGACAGGTGTACAGATATAGGTACGTTACTGTCCTCCCCGTTATACGTCGCCCTGACTGGTAACTAGAGGGGAACATGAGACCTTGGTAATTGTGTCCTGTCTGCTTTCCAAACCTGCTCGCACCCGATTTATGCTGAGTATCAGGCTTAGGGCCTAACTCACACCCCAGGACAAATGTGTTCTCAAAATGGCCATGCTGCACTGCAGGGGGGCAGATGTAATGTGCCTGTACGGAGGACACCAGGACGTGATGTCTCCCAGGGATCCTTATCCTGGTCAGGGACCCAGTACAGTCTTGGACCCTTTGTGATTTTGTGTTATTTTGCTTGTGCCTTGTACACTGAGTTGTGTATCATTGTGCTTTCTTGCAGTGTGATAACTGCGGGACAGATCCTATCCAGGGTATCCGGTGGCACTGTCAGGACTGTCCGCCCCAGGTGGCTGTGGATTTTTGTGACTCGTGCTCTGACTGGTGAGTGTACATCTGCATCTAATCGTCCTGGTCTGATGGCAAACATGCCTGCCTAGCTGTAATGCTCTGCAGGACACAGGCCCCCACCTAGCTGTAATGCTCTGCAGGGCGCACGCTCCCACCTAGCTGTAATGCTCTGCAGGACACAGGCCCCCACCTGGTTGTAATGCTCTGCAGGACACAGGCTCCCACCTAGCTGTAATGCTCTGCAGGACACAGGCTCCTACCTAGCTGTAATGCTCTGCAGGACGCACGCTCCCACCTAGCTGTAATGCTCTGCAGGACACAGGCTCCTACCTAGCTGTAATGCTCTGCAGGACGCACGCTCCCACCTAGCTGTAATGCTCTGCAGGACGCACGCTCCTACCTAGCTGTAATGCTCTGCAGGACGCACGCTCCTACCTAGCTGTAATGCTCTGCAGGGCGCACGCTCCCACCTAGCTGTAATGCTCTGCAGGACACAGGCCCCCACCTAGCTGTAATGGTCTGCAGGACACAGGCCCCCACCTAGCTGTAATGGTCTGCAGGACACAGGCCCCCACCTAGCTGTAATGCTCTGCAGGACACAGGCCCCCACCTAGCTGTAATGCTCTGCAGGACACAGGCCCCCACCTAGCTGTAATGCTCTGCAGGACACAGGCCCCCACCTAGCTGTAATGCTCTGCAGGACACAGGCCCCCACCTAGCTGTAATGCTCTGCAGGACACAGGCCCCCACCTAGCTGTAATGCTCTGCAGGACACAGGCCCCCACCTAGCTGTAATGCTCTGCAGGACGCACGCTCCCACCTAGCTGTAATGCTCTGCAGGACGCACGCTCCCACCTAGCTGTAATGCTCTGCAGGACACACGCTCCCACCTAGCTGTAATGCTCTGCAGGACACACGCTCCCACCTAGCTGTAATGCTCTGCAGGACACACACTCCCACCTGCATTGTGTCCTCATATATGAGGCTGAGAAGAGATTGAAACACAGAGCAAGTAACGACCAGGAGACTACATGGGAAACCCGGATGCATCTACTAAACCAGGCATGTCCAAAGTGTGGTGCAACTGCACATCCCAGCATGCCTTGCCATGGTTTTAGCAAAACTGTGGCAAGGCATGATGGGACCTGTAGTTTCACAAGAGCTGGAGGGCCATAGTTTGGACATGCCTGTACTAAATCATTCAGATACTGAAACGCTTTGTAGTTAGGAGCATGCAGTGTGTTACTGTGACCACTGGGGGTGCTGCTCTGGTCTAAGGAAGTGGTTCCTGAACTGTTGTTATTTCACGCCACCCATAGGCCAGAGGTTGATCATTTATGAAATCAGAAAAAAATATATAAAATGAAGTGTTTATATCTGATCCTTGGGGTCGGTCTTGTGGTAATGGACAGGATTTACTTCTCTATATCCACCATTTGCATATTACATTGGTCAGAATTAGATTTTGTCATGTGCCACAGCACAGTTTGGGAACCTATGGTCTAAGGGCCAATTACATGTGAAGGGTGCGGGTCTCTAACTGCAGCATTGGAATCCCCGGCAATCTCACATCTCATCCCGTTGTCCCAAAAATGCTGACCGACCCTTAGCCGATTGGTGCGAGTTTGGGCTGCCGTAAAGTGCAGCTGCTGCTGAAAAGCTTGCGCTTAATTGCATCGACCCCTAAGAGCTTCTGAGACCATATTCTGTTCATAGAAAAATACTGTTGTATGTGCCCACCCCATTGTGCCGTTCCCGCCAGTCACCCTAGTAATTACCGTCTCTCTATATTACAGTTTATTTGAAACGCAGACGCACAAAGAGGATCACCACCTGGAGCCGGTGTACAGAGCAGAGACATTCCTAGACAGAGATTACTGCGTGCCACACAGCACCCGTTACAATTACCTGGACCCAAACTATTTCCCGGCAAACAGATGACGTGACTCGGCCAAACAACCAGCAGCGGCCATTTCTCCAGACACAGAGGCTAGCGGAGCAGTCCACTCACTTTCTCTGATATCCTGCTCACAGCATGGTACCCGCGCGGCCTGACCTCACATCAGAATCCTCCCCCTCTGCAAGGACAGCAGTAGAACATTCCACTGGTGGGGGAAAGGGATCATAACACAGAACTACGGCGCACGTTACAGACTTACTTCCAAAGGCTTCCGAAATAATTGGTCAAAATGTGAACTATTTATAGCAAAACCGGGTTACTAGGGCGCAGTTTGGTGGAAATAATCCATTTCCTTCTTTTTTTTTTTTTTTTTTGCACAGAAACTGAAGTTTTCAGAAAGTTTTAACCAATCACAGTGTTTGCATAAAAAGACGCTATTGTTCAAAGACACAAAAAAAAAGGAAAAAAAATTAACAAAAAAAAACCCCACAAAAAGTTCCCCTAATGTTACTTACCCACGTTTGGATTAATTCCGGTCTCTACCGGACTGTGAGCTGCTTTTAAATAAAATAAACATGAACTACAATCAAGCGCTGCAGACCCCGGGCCTACGACGGCTTCTGTAACCAGCTCGTGGCGTGTGTGTGTGCGTGAACGTCAAGATTTTCACTCAGATATATTTTTTAAATGTTACCTTCAGATGATCATGTGATGTGTAAAAAAAAAAAAAAGAAAAAAAAATTAATAATGGTGACAAAGTGCCACTTGTAGTAACTGTGTAAAGTCTAACACTTAAAGCTTTCGTAGATGATGATCAGCCTTCAGCCTCAGCGGTTTTTTGGGGGGAGGGTGGGGGGGGATAGTGAATGCAGGCCAACGAAGAAGACAAACTGCCTATTGTAAATCCTATATGTATTGTAATTCCTCTCTTTTTTGTAGTCCCATGAAATCTATAAAGATTGTATTTTTATTAATATTTAAGCAAGTGGTTACCTAGATCTATGCGGTCAGATAGACGTGGTCACGTGCTCTTTTGTATACTGCACCCCGTAGCTCGCTCACTGACAGAGGGAGCGGGACAGAGGGACGTGACGGAACTCTCCAGCAGGGAAGGAGTTAGACTTTTCTATGTTTTGTTTTTTTATTTCGTTCCCTACTCTGTAAACCGTATGTTCCTAAATCCGCTGTCAGGAGGACTGTAAAAATAAACTGTGTGGGTACTACTTGTTTGTACGGAAAGGTGTCTTTTTTTTTTTTATATTGTCTTAACAATTCGCCACTGGGTACAATGATGGGGAAATCACAAACATTCAATAAATATTCATACCAGAACTTATATTTTAATTTATGTATATTGGCAGGAATACTGTCATTACATAATATGCATTTTTTTTAAATATATCTTTTTTATTTTTTCATTTTGAATTGTTTTTTTTTCCATCTTTGACTTTTTTAAATTTTTTTGCCTTTTTTTAATTTTTTTTACAAATGTCGTTGCTGGTTACATATGGTCTCTTGGCTCGGTCATGCGTGATTTTTATGCTGTGAAATCCTGCAAGGAGTTGACGAAACCTTCACTGCAATATCAATGTCAGCGCAATAAAACTCTGAATGCCAAGTATACCTGGCAAAGAGTGACGTACAAATGCTTTATAAAAAGAGAGCGGAGGGTACATACAGGAATCTGATGTAATGATACTTTGGCAGATTACCTTAGAGCGGCATCTCGATAAGAGCAGGCTTTGCAACCGACTAGCTGAGGATTTACAGTCTCTCTCCACATTTTCTGATCACGCTGGCACTGGAGACATTACACAGACCTAGATGTGCCATTTATGTTGGGTATCTCCAGTAATCCTGCTGCTGTGGAACTACACGTACCAGCATGCCCTAACAAGAAATCTGTGGCAGAGCCTGCTGGGCTGTGTAGTTCCACACGGTCGTTTCTTCATGTAAATAAAATGTTTAAAAACAATTGTTGTTGCCATATTCCTGACAGCTCTGCGTTCCTCCTTAGTGTATGTGTTTTCTGTCGGTTGTACAGTTATCATGCGCAATATACATGTTAGATATGTGTAAATCTAATTGAATACATCATTGAGGGCGCACCAGCTGGTTCTGCCAATTGCTGTATTAAGTAGAACAAGTCTATTCACTCCCACACAGACTCCACTGCCAGCTCGTTGGACGATCTCCGTTCCATGCTTTGTAACTAGGCCTTATCGCCGCTGTGCGTTACGCGGTGACAGAAGCCTGCAGCGTTGTAGGTGACGTGTATACTATGGACTGTAAGGATCACTGATCCTTGGCTACAGCGGAGATAGCATGCACTAGTGTGAACAGGCTCTCGCAGGTGGTTTGACGAATGAATATACAAAGCTGTACAACGCTGCCGACGCACTTCCTCTGGATCGCTCAGAAGACAGAGTCAACTGACGCACAAAGCTGGAGAAAAACTTGATCTGGAGATCGCTCGGCGTTGATCTAGAAACAAAAGAAAAATGGAGAGAGGAATGTTATTTCTCATAAAGTGCTTGTTGTCTAATATAAAATTACGTTCTATTCTCTCATCTGTAATTTGTAACCGGATAAAACCAGTGTACACATTTGTTACAAACCCTTATCCTGCTTCTCTGAAGGTGCCCACAGGGTGCGTTGTGGGCATGTGATGCGTGCTCCTGCGCACATCGAAAAGTATTTGCAGCATGTACTTAGTTACTGGTGAGGGATAGACTGCAATACTTTGTAACCACCACAAGGGGGAGCTAAGCAGCTATCTTACAAGACTTTTTGCAGCTCATAGTTATTTGCGGTGCAAATGAGCTGTAACGAGTATGAAACCACCTTTCCCTTCTCCGCACGTAACTCCGGTCCCAGTCTCCCTCTTAGCTGCCGTCCAATTCTATGTTTCTATTTTCCCCTGTGACTCCCCCTTTACTGCGTAATAGTCATACATTCAGAATGCAGAATATTGACTATTGGGTGAATGTAATAAAATTGTGCTGGCATTAGATTTAGGTTTCCTTGTTCACCGATGTAACCCGGTAGAAATTTCACAAGTCAACCCCCTGTTTATAAGGTGCATTTTATTATAATTGATCCTTTATATGGTGCCTCAGGAACCTCGGTCCTCAGGATCCCACACGGTGCATGTTTTCCAGGTCTCAGAATCACAGGTGAAGTAATTATCTCCACCTGTGGATCTTTTAAAATGCGTCATGAGTAATGTCACCTGCTGGGTGAACTGTTTGGGGACCTGAGGACTGAGTTGGGAATCAATGTTCTAAAAGGTGCTAATTAAATTAAAAAAAACAGAACCTGGTTGGTTGCCCATAGCAACAGGTCATATCCTACAGAATTCTCAGATTAGTAAATAAACCTCTTTCTATCCACTGACTGGAACCCTTGTCTCAGAAATGAAACGTCCAATACAGTTTTCCCGCCAGCTGTTCTGTATCTAATCCCACCAGTCCCCATCAATATGGCCGTGTGTCTGTAGTTCCACCTCGCCCAGCGACCAGCAGAAGATTTACATTTCTGTCCATGTTCCAAAAGGAACCGTTTGAAGTCTCAGGTGCTGTCGCCTGAGACCCCAGGAGGGGAACGCTGCCTGGCAGATGGATGCGTACAGATGATAAACAGGCGCTCGGCCTTCTCCCCGCTCACGCTGAGATGCCATTACCTCTGGCTGACGCTTTCCTGGCAAGAGAATCATCTTGTTCTCCAAACAGCAGAAGGACGCGCAGGATCGGAACCATTGCTGCTTTACCCGTCACTGGTGCAAGTAACCCGTCGCGCACACGTCTGTGTACGGAGTAATAAAGCCGCAATCCCAGGAGAGGGAGATTTAATAAATATTAGAGTTGCAGATTTCCCTTAACCCTTTGGGTGCCAACATCTCGGTGAGAGATGTGCAAAATATCCGCAAAAAATCCCAGCGCCTCTCACATTTGTTATATCAATTCAAATAAAGTGCAATTCACCTGCAATTTTGTCTCTTTTCCTGAGATTGCGGCGATCAATCGCAAGAAAAGAACCCAAATTGCAGGCGACGGACAGTAGGTCCGATTCAGTGTGCAATCCCGTGCGCATCGCACCAGAGCCAGCAACAAGTCGCTTGGCTGGGATCGTATGCGATCTTCCTAGCGGCTGAAGGGAGGGGGGGGGCTTCTCCGAGGGGTGAAGTCACGGCAGCGCTTGGGGGCCTTTAGACTTGTGCTTTTGCTGATTATTGGGAGATTTCACATTTAATTGCCCTGGATTACTCCACTTTACGGACGGGAAGACAGACCAGTATCTTGCCTAGGAATAATTGGTCGCTATGGGCAACATCTCATTTGCAATATAACTCCCCATATTAGTAAATTTATCCTTTAGATGTTAGTTCTAATGAATATGGGATGTTGCTCTGGGCAACCAATCAGAATCTACTTATTTATTTATCACCTTGTAGAAGAGAATTGATAGAATCCCATTTTAGTAAATTTAGCCCTTTGCCTCCGGTTGCTACTAATAGTAAATAGATCTCCAGTTGATTACGGTGCCAATATTCGTGATTATCCCAGAAGGCGCTGAGGACACAATGGGGCAGATGTATCATAGCAGCGCTTATCGCGCCGCTATGATACTTCCTGCTTCGCCTCAATAGCGAGGCGAAGCAGGAAGGGACATCGACAAGACATCTTGTCTGCCGAAGCGGGGGAGCGTTAACTCCCCCCTTCGGCGATGTCCCTTTCTGGAGATAGCGCATCAGTTAATACTGATGCGCTATCTCCTGTCCCCCGGCCGGCCGCACTGGGCATGCGCGGGATCTCGCTGTTCACGCGAGATCCCCAGCGCAGCCCAGACCTAACAGCAGGGACAGCGCTGTCCCTGCTGTTTAGATAGGGCTTCGCCAGCCTGATGCTGGCGAAGCCAAACCCGGCTTCGTGCGGAACGGTCAGCGATGCTGACCGTTCATACATTCGGCCTGCTATCATTTTGATAGCAGCGCCGATATGGACAGGGGCGCATAGCGCCCCTGTCCTTTACCGCATCTCACCTGCTGCATACATGGGGGAGAAGCGGTATCAGTGCACATAACGTGCGCTGATACCCCTTCTCCCCCATAACGACCCTTCATACATCTGCCCCATAGACAGCAACAGATCCTTCCTCATCCCAGCGGTGGAAGTCACATGGGTACTTATGTAATATCTGGGCTCCCGTTTTTCTTATGAGACCGTGTCCGCTCGCTGCGCTCGCCACACTATATAAAATCAACTCCATGTGTAGTTGGATAGTAGGGGTATGAAAAAATGGGGTGCATTTAACATGGGAGCCCAGATAATACATAAGTACCGTCACATGTTTGGGAGGCCGGTGGTGGGACAGGGCAGTGGAAGTCACATGTTGTGAGAGGCTGATACCGGGACAGGGCGGTGGAAGTCACGTGTGGGAGCTGGTTCTGGGATAGGGCGGTGGAAGTCTGGTGTGGGAGGCTGGTGCCGGGACAGGGGGACTGGATTTCCCAGCTAAGACCTGGATCACACACAATGGTAGCAGGCTGCAGCCATTCTCGCCTAGGACCCAATCGGCGCTGTGGGGCCCATATTACACCAGTAGGTATAGAGCCCCTGTTTCCTGCAGAGAAACATCTTCGTGTGACAGAGATAACGGCTAGACATGGGAATTCCCTCATCCTAGCCATATACCCCACAATATCTGGCCCATCACCTTATATAGCACAGCCTTTGTTTCATAATAAGCGAGTATGGGTTCCGCAGCCTGATAGAAGATCTGCAGCCGTCTCCTGATGGTGTCTGTACAGACGTCGGACCGATGGATGTCCTTACTCCGATGGACGAGGCGCGTGGTCATGCACTCCGCAGAGCAGTCCAGATACAGCACCAGATTTGGGTTACTCAGCTGATAATGCAAAAAGTCAGAACACAAACAATAGCGTGACCAGATAACCGCGGCCGAAACCAACACATACAGTAAGTAAATCACCAACAACGAGATCATTCCACAGCAGTGACAAACATCTTTACCTGTAACATAGGGGTGATTCATGTTGGCTTAAACGCACGCCCCCCCTCAACGAGCAAAGGGCTGCATTTGCATGTGTAGAGGGGGGGGGGGATTATTCAAAGGTCATCGACCATTAAATAATTTGGTAAATAAAAGTCAGTCTACGAGCACCTGGACAAGGGCGGGCGGGTTTCTGACGTCCACCACGTGCCGGCTCCAGCACGCCTGCATTCACATGGCGCAGCCCAACGTGTTTCTGGGTGACATAGGTACCAAGGGCCCAGCCTTCCTCGCCTGCCCCGTATCAGTGATAGCAGCCTCATCCTACAGCCTTATATATATATGTGACATTAGTGCAAATTATTCTGTCCATGTTATTCTAGTGTCACCAAATAACTGTATGGGTCAGTCTGCGTCTACAGGGACAGTCGTAACCTGTGTCAGCAGCTGCTCAAACCCGTCTCCCGGTGGTACGGGAGCAGAGGCGGGCGAGGACAGGGACCGGTGGCACGGGAGCAGAGGCGGGCGAGGAGAGGGACCGGTGGCACGGGAGCAGAGGCGGGGGAGGAGAGGGACCGGTGGTACGGGAGCAGAGGTCGGGGAGGAGAGGGACCGATGGTACGGGAGCAGAGGTGGGGGAGGAGAGGGACCGGTGGTACGGGAGCACAGGCGGGCAAGGAGAGTGACCGGTGCTACGAGAGAAGAGTGACCGGTGCTAGGGGAGCAGAGGCGGGTGAGGAGAAGGACCGGTGGTACGGGAGCAGAGAGACTGGTGGTACGGGAGCAGAGGTGGGCGAGGAGAGGGACCGGTGGTACGGGAGCACAGGTGGGCGAGGAGAGGGACCGGTGGTACGGGAGAAGAGGAGGGAGAAGAGAGGGACCGGTGGTACGGGAGCACAGGTGGGGGAGGAGAGGGACCGGTGGTATGGGAGCACAGGTGGGCGAGGAGAGGGACCGGTGGTACAGGAGCAGAGGGGGGCGAGGAGAGGGACCGGTGGTACGGGAGCAGAGGTGGGCGAGGAGAGGGACCGGTGGTACGGGAGCAGAGGTGGGCGAGGAGAGGGACCGGTGGTACGGGAGCAGAGGTGGGCGAGGTGAAGGACCGGTGGTACGGGAGCAGAGGTGGGGGAGGAGAAGGACCGGTGGTACGGGAGCAGAGGTGGGCGAGGAGAAGGACCGGTGGTACGGGAGCAGAGGTGGGCGAGGAGAAGGACCGGTGGTACGGGAGCAGAGGTGGGCGAGGAGAGGGACCGGTGGTACGGGAGCAGAGGTGGGCGAGGAGAGGGACCGGTGGTACGGGAGCACAGGTGGGCGAGGAGAGGGACCGGTGGTACGGGAGCAGAGGAGGGAGAAGAGAGGGACCGGTGGTACGGGAGCACAGGTGGGGGAGGAGAGGGACCGGTGGTATGGGAGCACAGGTGGGCGAGGAGAGGGACCGGTGGTACAGGAGCAGAGGGGGGCGAGGAGAGGGACCGGTGGTACGGGAGCAGAGGTGGGCGAGGAGAGGGACCGGTGGTACGGGAGCAGAGGTGGGCGAGGAGAGGGACCGGTGGTACGGGAGCAGAGGTGGGCGAGGTGAAGGACCGGTGGTACGGGAGCAGAGGTGGGGGAGGAGAAGGACCGGTGGTACGGGAGCAGAGGTGGGCGAGGAGAAGGACCGGTGGTACGGGAGCAGAGGTGGGCGAGGAGAGGGACCGGTGGTACGGGAGCAGAGGTGGGCGAGGAGAGGGACCGGTGGTACGTGAGCAGAGGTGGGGGAGGATAGGGACTGGTAGTATGGGAGCAGAGGTGGGCAAGGAGAGGGATCGGTGGTACGGGAGCAGAGGTGGGCGAGGAGAAGGACCGGTGGTACGGGAGCAGAGGTGGGGGAGGAGAAGGACCGGTGGTACGGGAGCAGAGGTGGGCGAGGAGAAGGACCGGTGGTACGGGAGCAGAGGTGGGCGAGGAGAGGGACCGGTGGTACGGGAGCAGAGGTGGGCGAGGAGAGGGACCGGTGGTACGTGAGCAGAGGTGGGGGAGGAGGTGGGGGAGGATAGGGACTGGTAGTATGGGAGCAGAGGTGGGCAAGGAGAGGGACCGGTGGTACGGGAGCAGAGGTGGGGGAGGAGAGGGACCGGTGGTACGGGAGCAGAGGTGGGGGAGGAGAGGGACTGGTGGTATGGGAGCACAGGTGGGAGAGGAGAGGGACTGGTGGTACGGGAGCAGAGGTGGGGGAGGAGAGGGACCGGTGGTACGGGAGCAGAGGTGGGAGAGGAGAGGGACCGGTGGTACCGGAGCAGAGGTGGGGGAGGAGAGGGACCGGTGGTACGGGAGCAGAGGTGGGGGAGGAGAGGGACCGGTGGTACGGGAGCAGAGGTGGGGGAGGAGAGGGACCGGTGGTACGGGAGCACAGGTGGGAGAGGAGAGGGACTGGTGGTATGGGAGCACAGGTGGGAGAGGAGAGGGACTGGTGGTACGGGAGCAGAGGTGGGGGAGGAGAGGGACCGGTGGTACGGGAGCAGAGGTGGGAGAGGAGAGGGACTGGTGGTACCGGAGCAGAGGTGGGGGAGGAGAGGGACCGGTGGTACGGGAGCACAGGTGGGAGAGGAGAGGGACCGGTGGTACGGGAGCAGAGGAGGGAGAGGAGAGGGACCGGTGGTACGGGAGCAGAGGTGGGAGAGGAGAGGGACCGGTGGTACGGGAGCAGAGGAGGGAGAGGAGAGGGACCGGTGGTACGGGAGCAGAGGTGGGGGAGGAGAGGGACCGGTGGTACGGGAGCAGAGGTGGGAGAGGAGAGGGACCGGTGGTACGGGAGCAGAGGAGGGAGAGGAGAGGGACCGGTGGTACGGGAGCAGAGGTGGGGGAGGAGAGGGACCGGTGGTACGGGAGCAGAGGTGGGGGGGGAGGAGAGGGACTGGTGGTACGGGAGCAGAGGTGGGAGAGGAGAGGGACCGGTGGTACGGGAGCAGAGGTGGGGGAGGAGAGGGACTGGTGGTACGGGAGCAGAGGTGGGGGAGGAGAGGGACCGGTGGTACGGGAGCAGAGGTGGGAGAGGAGAGGGACTGGTGGTACGGGAGCAGAGGTGGGGGAGGAGAGGGACCGGTGGTACGGGAGCACAGGTGGGGGAGGAGAGGGACCGGTGGTACGGGAGCACAGGTGGGAGAGGAGAGGGACTGGTGGTGTGGGAGCAGAGGTGGGGACTAGAGGGCGTCTCAGAAGAGGGACTGGCTCCAATGTAATGATGCCCACTATGGATATGTAACTGCCGAGGGTCTCCTTTGGGTGCTCCGGTTTCCCCCCACAATCCAAACACTTTCAGGTAGGTCAATTGAACTCTGACAAAAGTACATACAGCGGTATATACTAACCTTTCTCTCAGAGTTCTACCCAGTCTCTCTCATACACATACACACACACACACACACACATATATACAGGGGAGATTTAGGGCTTTCCATGTCAGCAGTGAAGGGTGTCGGCGTTTGCTGCAGGACAATCTCTCCTGATCTGCTCGATGCGCCGGAGGCTCTGGTGACTATGTGTGAAACTGGATGTTTTAAGTATCCACAGTCTGAGATTCATGTGACAGTGGAACGAACGGAGCTTTTTCTGGTGGGTAATGTGTGTTCTTACTTCGCTTTGCTGCCTGGAAGGTGCAGCCGGCGCTGTCAGTGTATAAATCGTGCCCGTTACAGTGAAGCACAATGCCAGCACGCAGGGGGTAATCACTGGGCACCATGCGGAAGATGTGCTGCCATCTGCTCACAGCCCCCTCATATACTGATTCCACATACAGATCTCACACCGGCACAGGAACATTCATGGTGCAAAGTATTCCCAAAAAGGGACAATCGCACCATACAGAGGCACTAAGGTGCCTGTCCGACTCCATAGGGGCCAAATATAAAATATTATTAGGGATTGGGGCAGAGGTGTAACTCTGGGAGGCAATGGAGTTATCTGCTTCCGGGCTTCTGCTCCCAAGGGGGCACCTCTCCTCCACTGCGAGTTTGAATCAGTTAATTGAAAGCCATTGATATTGTTTCTGTGGCTGACTCCTCCTCCCAGCAGGACCATAGATGCCACACTCTTTTATTTTAAAAATAATATACATTACATACATATTAGGTGCTGTGTATGTGCGCCAATAATTATATAACTAGAATGGATTTACACTGGATTACCACTGAATTCGGGTATGGGTTGGGTGGTTGGGGGGGGGGGGTTGGGGTCTGAGATGGAGAGAGAGAGAGTTTAACTTTATTTTCCAATTTATTTAAATATTTGTCTATTTTCTACGTAATATGTTTTTGTATTATTATTATTTTTGTTAGAATTCATTTATAAGCACTGAGTCTATTGATGTCTGTTAACTTGATGTGCTCTAGTTTCCAATAGTGAAACTCCGTCAATTATCCAAGACATTATATTACTGTTATGACTAATTGTGGATGATATGTGACGATATTTCCTGGTTGCTACCAAACTGCTCTATTACAGGACTGATCACAGACTCATTGAGTGAAATGTATTAGGATCAGAGAATTTGGTAAAGCGACAATCACCAGAAATGATTCAGTGTAAATGATTGGCGCTTTCTAAGAACTGGAGAATTCTTACCAAATCTCTCTCTCTCTGAATCTCTCATCCTATTACATTTCCCCCGGTTATATTTCATTGTCCTGATTGCCTTGTTCCTCACAAATGACACCAGTGTGCAAATATTCCTATTTACTATGCATTTTATTGTATGTCATACAATGCCTGAATATAAAAAACGATATATTATTAGGGATGATCTCGCGGAGTTCCAGACACTGGACACATCGTGGCTAGTTAGACAATGATAGACATGGTCAAAAGGTCAACGGGTAAAATGTTGACGGTGTCTAAGGTCAGGCACAGACGCCGGGGAGCACATGTACCCGCACAGCTGCCACCTACAGTATGTCTTGTCTGTCTCGGAAGCCTGGCCATGACACGGTCAGATCCGCTCTACGTGGGCAACACTGTGGCACAGTGGTCAGCATTACTGCCTGACACCAGTTTGTAGGCCTCCCTGTGTTTGTGTGGATTTCTTCCGAGAGCCGCGGCCCCTTCCCACACTCCACACACATATTGTATTGATCATAGGACAACAGATGGATCTCTGCAGTAATACTGACCTTGCACGCAAACTCCTCCGCCTGTCTGATCTCCCTGGGGAATCCCTGCAGTAGGAATCCCCTGCAGCTACCAAGTGCCGAACTAATGGCGTCTCTCAGGATTTCCAGTGTGATGTCCTGTGTGGGCCAGAGAAACACTGTGTGAAACATCTGTGCGTCTGACGAGGAGCCTGAAATAATCCCGACAATACAGAACCCCCCA
Source organism: Crinia signifera (assembly GCF_055691185.1). NCBI lineage: Eukaryota > Metazoa > Chordata > Amphibia > Anura > Myobatrachidae > Crinia > Crinia signifera. The sequence continues at coordinate 172,917,449 of NC_139224.1, read as the reverse complement.
TCTCCCCAACTCTTCAGCGTAACTATAGTGGGCGCAAGGGGTGCCATTGCTGTAGGGGGGTACATATCTGGGGACGGACTCACTTGCACCCAGCACAGACAAAGTTTCCGGAATTGTCCATTAAGCGCTGTGTGACATCATAGGGGGAGTGATATAGTAAGCGTTAGCGAGTGATAATGTGGAGAGAGATAAATTACCAACCAATCAGCTCCTAACTGCCATGGTACCGATCGTATTTGAAATAGGACAGGATCTGATTTGTTAGTACGGTACTTTATCTCTCTACACAAAGTAATACACCCCTCCCTCCATGTGAACTGGGGGCAGTAAAATGTGGCATATTTTATAACTTGGGCACTACAATGTGGCATATGAACTGGGTGCACTGCATGGTATAACGGGCCCAAATAACTGCTGCATCCAATGATAGGGCTGTATGGTAGAAGCAGACGCCTTACTATTAGGAAGTCCTGTATTTCCACCATAGTAGACCAAGTCGCCCTATTACCAAATAAGAAAATTTGTGACAATAATACACATTACCTCTGTATCGGTGTCACTGTTACTATATATGAACAGTGTGAGCTGATGAAAACCTGGAGAGAGATAAAGTAAGGTCCATTCAGCTTCTAGCTGTCATGTTACAGGCTATGCTCGAAATATGACAGAAGCTGGTTGGTTGGTACTTTATCTCTCTCTTAGCAAAGATAAATCCCCACCATATCTCTCTCCAAAGCTTGATCAATAACCCCCTGGTTGTAAAACACGTTTACAATCTACGTACCACCGGCACCGGGTCCCCTCGTTCCATGAGATCTCTGATCAGTTTACTTCTTTCTGAGGCTACGGCGAGATCACTCTGCAGCAGATCCCCGACAGACAGGTGGGAGAGTCCGTATTTCCGGGCCAATCTCTCGCACTGCGTGGCTTTACCGGATCCCGGGCCACCTTCCATAGGAGAGATGGGAAAGGCATCAGCCATGACTACACTGCAGGTAAATTTTATATATATATATATATATATATATTTCTAGGAGAGGAAAGAGGAGCGCTCCAAATAGTGCTTTATCTTTTTATTTCAATCACAAAAATAAAATCATCCACAGGTACATTGTAAATGGTGTCACGTACCACAATAGACGGTTAGGCACAACCGCGGGTGATAAACAGCATGAACTGGGGCTGTCTCCGACAGCAAACAGATTGGCAAACGGGTGCTCTCACCACTCTCACATCCACCACGGAGTTCAGACCGACGCCAGGCCACGCCCCTACGCGTTTCGTCACGAGGACTTCGTCAGAGGAAGTCCTCGTGACGAAACGCGTAGGGGCGTGGCCTGGCGTCGGTCTGAACTCCGTGGTGGATGTGAGAGTGGTGAGAGCACCCGTTTGCCAATCTGTTTGCTGTCGGAGACAGCCCCAGTTCATGCTGTTTATCACCCGCGGTTGTGCCTAACCGTCTATTGTGGTACGTGACACCATTTACAATGTACCTGTGGATGATTTTATTTTTGTGATTGAAATAAAAAGATAAAGCACTATTTGGAGCGCTCCTCTTTCCTCTCCTAGAAATACCGTTTACCTGAGAATCCAGGTGCCCGCAAGGGTAATTAAGAGGAAGCAGCCGGTTGTACATCTGACCTAAAGTGCTGGGAAATTATCTCCTTCTCCCCCAAAGCTAAAGGACTGACTTGAATTCCACTGAAAGGATTAGGACTTGCGCGCTAATTGGACTTTTCTTGTGGTAATATATATATATATATATATATATATACACATACACACACAGTATATACACACACACACACACACACACACACAGTATATGGGTGCACAGTACAACTTCTCTTCTGTGGGCCAGAGGAATCAGCCATGACTACACTGCAGGTAATTACATATATACAGATGGAACGCCAGTCAGCCAGCCTGAAGAATCGCCAGATCTCCTGAGCTGGCACAGGTTGGCGGACAGGAGCTCCACCTGACTGGGAGGCCCGAGCGCCTCACACGCTGGCGCGTCCCAGTCAGCATGGCAGCAGAGAGCAAATTCCCTGCCAGTCTTCACTTCAGGGGGACGGGCAGGGTGAGCGGGGGCTACGGGGGAGCTGGCGGAGGCAGGCTCCTACAGAACGGGGCACGCAAGGGTCTCATGCACGCGTGCCCTCTTCTGTCCGATGGCGCACAGCAGCAATATACAGTATATGGGAGCACAGTACAACTTCTCTTCTGTGGGCCAGATGCCGGCTAGATGACTACACTGCAGGTAATGACACATAGATACAACCCTTCAATGTTGCCAATTTCTGTAAAAGTGTATACCAGCAGTGGCAGATTTAGGGGGGGGGGGGGGGGGGGCACACGGGGACCCACCGCCTCTGTCATTTCTTTTTAATGTTTTAATGGGGGGGGGGGGAGTGACGACAGCCGTCGCTGGGAACAACTGTAAGCACTGACAGCCAGGTCCAGCAGCCAAGCAGGAGCCACCACTGTTACTGTTGCTCCTGAGACCCAACAGGTGGCAGCACGAGATTTCAAAAAGCCGCGGGCTGCAGCTGCCCCCTAGTTACCGGAGAGAACATATTCCCCCTTGACAACCAGAATTTATTACCACATGGTAAAGACCATATAACCCCTCATGGCAATGAGCATGTATTCCCACATGGCAATGAGCATGTATTTCCCCCATGGCAACAAGCATGTAAGCCCATATGGAAACAAGCATAGAACCCCTAGCAATGAGCATGTAATCCCACATGGCAACAAGCATGTATTCCCCCTTGGCAATGAGCATGTATTCCCCCATGGCAATGAGCATGTATTTCCCCCATGGCAACAAGCATGTAAACCCATATGGCAACAAGTATAGAACCCCTGTCAATGGGCATGTAATCCCACATGGCAACAAGCATGTATTCCCCCTTGGCAACGAGCATGTATTCCCCCATGGCAATGAGCCTGTATTTCCGCATGGCAACAAGCATGTAACCCCCCCATGGCTATGAGCATGTATTTCCCCATGATAACGAGCATGTAATCCCACATGGCAACAAGCATGTAATCCCACATGGCAACAAGCATGTAACCCCACATGGCAACAAGCATGTAATCCCACATGGCAACGACTCGAGCATGTAATCCCACATGGCATCGAGCATAGAACCCCTGGCAACGAGCATGTAGGTAAGCAGCATTTATGTAGCATAATTTGTAATAGGTATTACGGTGTTTGGCATAATACGTAATGGACATTATGGTGTGTGGCTTAACGTGTAATGGGTATTACAGTGTAAATTTTTGATGCGCGCCGAATTTATAGTGAATTTTGGCTTAATCCTTGTGGCCTTCTGCGCACACACAACTACATCCTTCGATGTTGACGCCAAGGTGGGCCAGTGTACCACAAGGGCCTATTTATAATCAAATTCCCATCCTCTGCTCTCCTCCCCTATCATGGTGCCCCCCGTCATTTCCTCCTGGATCCACCACTGAATACCATGACAACATGATGTCATTTATAGCCATTTACCCTGTATACAGGTATAGGAAAATCTAAAATCATCCTGTATGAATCTTACAATCACAGATAATTATTAAGACAAAACCATCACCTGTGCTGAGCATTTGTCCAGATATGGCACAATGTGTTGCCTCAGCACTTTCCTAGGCACACCCGCGTTTCCCCGTACACGCCCAGCACTTTCCTAGGCACACCCGCGTTTCCCCGGACACGCCCAGCACTTTCCTAGGCACACCCGCGTTTCCCCGGACACGCCCAGCACTTTCCTAGGCACACCCGCGTTTCCCCGTACACGCCCGGCACTTTCCTAGGCACACCCGCATTTCCCCGTACACGCCCAGCACTTTCCTAGGCACACCCGCGTTTCCCCGGACACGCCCAGCACTTTCCTAGGCACACCTGCGTTTCCCCGGACACGCCCAGCACTTTCCTAGGCACACCTGCGTTTCCCCGGACACGCCCAGCACTTTCCTAGGCACACCTGCGTTTCCCCGTACACGCCCAGCACTTTCCTAGGCACACCTGCGTTTCCCCGGACACGCCCAGCACTTTCCTAGGCACACCTGCGTTTCCCCGTACACGCCCAGCACTTTCCTAGGCACACCTGCGTTTCCCCGGACACGCCCAGCACTTTCCTAGGCACACCTGCGTTTCCCCAGACACGCCCAGCACTTTCCTAGGCACACCTGCGTTTCCCCAGACACGCCCAGCACTTTCCTAGGCACACCTGCGTTTCCCCAGACACGCCCAGCACTTTCCTAGGCACACCTGCGTTTCCCCGGACACGCCCAGCACTTTCCTAGGCACACCTGCGTTTCCCCGTACACGCCCAGCACTTTCCTAGGCACACCTGCGTTTCCCCGTACACGCCCAGCACTTTCCTAGGCACACCTGCGTTTCCCCGGACACGCCCAGCACTTTCCTAGGCACACCTGCGTTTCCCCGGACACGCCCAGCACTTTCCTACGCACACCTGCGTTTCCCCGGACACGCCCAGCACTTTCCTAGGCACACCTGCGTTTCCCCGGACACGCCCAGCACTTTCCTAGGCACACCTGCGTTTCCCCGTACACGCCCAGCACTTTCCTAGGCACACCTGCGTTTCCCCGTACACGCCCAGCACTTTCCTAGGCACACCTGCGTTTCCCCGGACACGCCCAGCACTTTCCTAGGCACACCTGCGTTTCCCCGTACACGCCCAGCACTTTCCTAGGCACACCTGCGTTTCCCCAGACACGCCCAGCACTTTCCTAGGCACACCTGCGTTTCCCCGGACACGCCCAGCACTTTCCTAGGCACACCTGCGTTTCCCCGGACACGCCCAGCACTTTCCTAGGCACACCTGCGTTTCCCCGGACACGCCCAGCACTTTCCTAGGCACACCTGCGTTTCCCCGGACACGCCCAGCACTTTCCTAGGCACACCTGCGTTTCCCCGGACACGCCCAGCACTTTCCTAGGCACACCTGCGTTTCCCCGGACACGCCCAGAACTTTCCTAGGCACACCTGCGTTTCCCCGGACACGCCCAGCACTTTCCTAGGCACACCTGCGTTTCCCCGGACACGCCCAGCACTTTCCTAGGCACACCTGCGTTTCCCCGGACACGCCCAGCACTTTCCTAGGCACACCTGCGTTTCCCCGTACACGCCCAGCACTTTCCTAGGCACACCTGCGTTTCCCCGGACACTCCCAGCACTTTCCTAGGCACACCTGCGTTTCCCCGGACACGCCCAGCACTTTCCTAGGCACACCTGCGTTTCCCCGGACACGCCCAGCACTTTCCTAGGCACACCTGCGTTTCCCCGGACACGCCCAGCACTTTCCTAGGCACACCTGCGTTTCCCCGTACACGCCCAGCACTTTCCTAGGCACACCTGCGTTTCCCCGGACACGCCCAGCACTTTCCTAGGCACACCTGCGTTTCCCCGGACACGCCCAGCACTTTCCTAGGCACACCTGCGTTTCCCCGGACACGCCCAGCACTTTCCTAGGCACACCTGCGTTTCCCCGGACACGCCCAGCACTTTCCTAGGCACACCTGCGTTTTCCCGGACACGCCCAGCACTTTCCTAGGCACACCTGCGTTTCCCCGGACACGCCCAGCACTTTCCTAGGCACACCTGCGTTTCCCCGTACACGCCCAGCACTTTCCTAGGCACACCTGCGTTTCCCCGTACACGCCCAGCACTTTCCTAGGCACACCTGCGTTTCCCCGTACACGCCCAGCACTTTCCTAGGCACACCTGCGTTTCCCCGTACACGCCCAGCACTTTCCTAGGCACACCTGCGTTTCCCCGGACACGCCCAGCACTTTCCTAGGCACACCTGCGTTTCCCCGGACACGCCCAGCACTTTCCTAGGCACACCTGCGTTTCCCCGGACACTCCCAGCACTTTCCTAGGCACACCTGCGTTTCCCCGGACACGCTCAGCACTTTCCTAGGCACACCTGCGTTTCCCCGGACACGCCCAGCACTTTCCTAGGCACACTTGCTTTTTTCTTAGCACTCCCACAAAATGTCCCGTTTCCACTCCCAGACGCCTATTTCCTGTCACTCATTTTGTGAACAGAGCGCGAATAGAAAAAGTAGAAGGATTTCGTCACGGCACATCCTCAGGCATGCGTACTGCAAACTGTACGAATGACCCCTTACGACAGGAGAGGTACTAAGATATTTTTAAACGATATGCATGATAACGATATATTAACACACATATCGTCTAGTGTATTTGCAATATATCGTTAAAGAAGCATGCGGACGTTGTCAGTATCGGTTACTGCCTCAGGAAGCAGAATAACCAGGCACAACCCTGCAGGCCACCCTAAGGTTGGCTGGAAATGTTGGCCACGCTGTATAAATCAAACGGAGGTTAGAACGCAGAAATGTTCTACAATATGACATGAATAAAATGTATGTGACAGGACTCCAGGTTGGGGGAGATTACTATAACATCTGATGAGGTTGTATTGTCTTTACACTGGTGGTTACGTTGTCAAAGCTGAAGTTAATGCTCGGATGAGGCGCGTTGTCTTCTGTGTACGGGAAGGTAATTACCGAGGTGGCGGCAGATAACAGGGGAGCAATAATGTCATTGTTTTGTGCCCAGCAGTTAGTGGTCTCCACCTTACACTCACGTTACAATTACGTGACTCATCCGTCATCACATTCCGCCATGTAATCAGCTACAACAACAGAGACTTCACAAAACAACTTAGGGGGTTATTCTGGTTGGCACGCAACGCTGCAAGGTTAACAGCGCGGAGTGTCATTCTCTCACCAAAGTCAAAGATTTGGATAGAAATACACTTGTCCATGGTAACCAAAAGGATAAAAGTAGTAAAAAAGGTGAATAAAATACTAAAAAGGCACTGGGGTTACTGAAGAAAGATCCTATTATTGGGTCAGAGATTCCGAATGACTCCAACTGGATTTTTTAGGAGGCCCCTAACGTAAAGAAGGAATTGGTGAAAAGTCTGGGTCCTACTTCACCTTACAAACAAAACAAAATCATTTCACAGGGCTGTTAGCGATGTCGGCTGCAGAAATACACCGAATTCTATAGGTATGAAAGTGTCAATAGAGGATGTGAATGGGAAAAAGTGCAAACTTCCCATCTTGTATTTGGAGAATTCAAAGAACGCAGCTGTTGAATAAGCCCCTTTTGTGATAATGGAATTGGCTAGTCAAGCGATTATGAAATATAAGGTGAGCACAACAGGATAGATGTGGCCTAATACATTTTATTTTATTTTTGGGAAAATTACATGAAAAATACCAGAATTTTCCACTATAAATAGAGGCTATATCATTGCCTAAAACAATTAATTGGAGATGAAATGAAATTTACTGTATAAAAAAAATACTCCGTGAATATGAACACTCCCCATAAACCTGGCCCAATCACACAGCCCAGCAGCCACACGGAAGTGGGGAACGTTCCGCACAGTGAGACTCCCAGGAGGTAAATTAATATTCACAAATTGATATTGTTGTTCCTGTAAAAAATCCAATTATAAGATTCAGCCACTGGTAAGATTCTGTAATTAATAATGTCTGCAGCCCAGACCACTGGCACGCGTGCTAAATTACTTCTAATTGGATTTGTGTTTATCATTCTGTTACAGGGTAGGACGGTCTGTGGGCATCAGACACTAGTGGCTTCACCTCCTTCTGAGAACATCCGAGGTCCTGTGGGATCGATCAGCCCATAAACTTATCTGGGGTCTAAGCTGCCTAATTCGGATTAGTCTGTAGGGGTAACGTCCCAGAGACCAATATAATGACAAAAGTGACCTGTGCTCCAATGGTGGGTGCTTTCTTAATGTAAGATAGATGTGTGTGTTATATATATATATTTATAAAAATATTCTGGCTGTGATAGTCCAAGTAATGTTAACAGATTTAAATCCAACCAATATGGTTCCCACGGCTCCACCAAAACTACATGCAAGAGAAAATGAGAAAAGTGCACAATGAGCTAAAGTTTCAAATATATTTATGTAATAAAAAAGCTCCCATACATATCAGTGACAGCATACCATCTATGAAAGACACAAAAACCCTCACCTCCCGCAGCCTAACCCCCCTCCCGCAGACTAACCCTAACCCCCCCTCCCACAGCCTAACTCTAACCTCCCCTCCCACAGCCTAACCCTAACCTCCCCTCCCACAGCCTAACCCTAACCCCCGTACCCTAACCTCCCCTCCCACAGCCTAACCCCACCCTGTACCCTAACCCCCCTCCCGCAGACTAACCCTAACCTCCCCTCCCACAGCCTAACCCTAACCCCACCGTAGCCTAACATTCCCTCCCACAGCCTAACCCTAACCCCCCGTACCCTAACCTCCCCTCCCACAGCCTAACCCTAATCTCCCCTCCCACAGCCTCACCCCACCCTGTACCCTAACCCCCTTCCCACAGCCTAACCCCCCCGTAGCCTAACCCTCCCCTCCCACAGCCTAACCCTAACCCCTCGTACCCTAACCTCCCCTCCCACAGCCTAACCCTAACCTCCCCTCCCACAGCCTAACCCTAACCCCACCCTGTACCCTAACCCCCCTCCCACAGACTAACCCTAACCACCCCCTCCCACAGCCTAACCTTCTCTCCCGCAGCCTAACCCTAACCTCTCACAGCCTAACCCTAACCTCACCTCCCACAGCCTAACCCTAACCCCCGTAGCCTAACCCTCCCCTCCCACAGCCTAACCCTAAACCACCTCCCCACCACCTAGCCCTTCCGGGCATACTTACGTTTGGGATTGCCAGACCAGTAACCTAGGCTCCCACCCACCCACGGGTCGCACAGGACGGACGGACTAACGTCATGAAGTCCACTCTGTCATGACGTCGCACATCGGACCCGCCCTCCATAGTGACATCATGCATCGGACATCCCCTGGTGGACTCTTACCCTCCCAGTCAGACACTGCTCCCACCCAAGGCCCAGACCAGTAACCTAGGCTCCCACCCCAGGGCTCAGACCAGTAACCTAGGCTCCCACCCAGGGCTCAGACCAGTAACCTAGGCTCCCACCCCAGGGCCCAGACCAGTAACCTAGGCTCCCCACCCAGGGCTCAGACCAGTAACCTAGGCTCCCACCCCAGGCTCAGACCAGTAACCTAGGCTCCCACCCCAGGGCCCAGACCAGTAACCTAGGCTCCCACCCCAGGGCCCAGACCAGTAACCTAGGCTCCCACCCCAGGGCCCAGACCAGTAACCTAGGCTCCCACCCCAGGGCCCAGACCAGTAACCTAGGCTCCCACCCCAGGGCCCAGACCAGTAACCTAGGCTCCCAGACCAGTAACCTAGGCTCCCCACCCAGGGCTCAGACCAGTAACCTAGGCTCCCACCCCAGGGCCCAGACCAGTAACCTAGGCTCCCACCCAGGGCTCAGACCAGTAACCTAGGCTCCCACCCCAGAGCTCAGAGCAGTAACCTAGGCTCCCACCCAGGGCTCAGACCAGTAACCTAGGCTCCCGCCCAGGGCCCAAACCAGTAACCTAGGCTCCCACCCCAGGCTCAGACCAGTAACCTAGGCTCCTGCCCAGGGCCCAAACCAGTAACCTAGGCTCCCACCCCAGGCTCAGACCAGTAACCTAGGCTCCCCACCCAGGGCTCAGATCAGTAACCTAGGCTCCCGCCCAGGGCCCAAACCAGTAACCTAGGCTCCCACCCCAGGCTCAGACCAGTAACCTAGGCTCCCCACCCAGGGCTCAGATCAGTAACCTAGGCTCCCGCCCAGGGCCCAAACCAGTAACCTAGGCTCCCACCCCAGGCTCAGACCAGTAACCTAGGCCCCCACCCAGGGCTCAGACCAGTAACCTAGGCTCCCACCCCAGGCTCAGACCAGTACCTTGGCTCCCGCCCAGGGCTCAGACCAGCACCTTGGCTCCCGCCCAGGGCTCAGACCAGCACCTTGGCTCCCACCCCAGGCTCAGACCAGCACCTTGGCTCCCACCCCAGGCTCAGACCAGTACCTTGGCTAACACCCCAGGCTCAGACCAGCACCTTGGCTCCCATCCCAGGCTCAGACCAGCACCTTGGCTCCCACCCCAAGCTCAGACCATTACCTTGGCTCCCACCCCAGGGCTCAGACCAGCACCTTGGCTCCCATCCCAGGCTCAGACCAGCACCTTGGCTCCCACCCCAAGCTCAGACCAGTAACCTAGGCTCCCACCCCAGGCTCAGACCAGTAACCTAGGCTCCCACCCCAGGCTCAGACCAGGACCTTGGCTCCCGCCCAGGGCTCAGACCAGCACCTTGGCTCCCACCCCAGGCTCAGACCAGTACCTTGGCTCCCACCCAGGGCTCAGAGCACCCTGGCCTATTACTGCAAACACATGATAAAATGCTCCCTAAAGCAGTGTTCTGCCTCCCCAGCCCCTCGTGGGTCTGACTCCTGCTCCGGACATAATGCTCAGAAGTGCTATTCTGCCCTCCAGCATCTTTAGTGTACGCTACACCGGATGCCTTATTACTCCCAGACAACAAGGCATCCATTAGCTGCGAAGCTGACATTCCGCACTGGTGAATTCAATGTGAGAGATAATTGCGGCACGCTTAATGCAGCGAATACTAAGCGTGGAAACAGTATATCGGCGGTGAGGACAGAATGGGCGCTTCCACAATGGATAAAAAAAGACTTTGGCAGCAAAGGTTTAAGACAAGTTCATTCCTGTACAGAGCATCGAGCCTGGTACCACACCGGTCACTGGGCTAATCCCGTATCTGCTCTATAATATATTAGAAATATGATCCCTTAAGCTCATTCCCATCCCCGCCATCTGCCTGAGCTTCTGCTACCTGGAATGTAGGTTACTAGTTAAAAGTCCGTCAAAATGACGGCTTCTGCAATGTACTCTGAGCTGTGACAGTTTTATTTTCACTTCAGAGCTGTGACAGTATTGGATTTCTACCATGCGACACATGAAGAAACCCATTAAAGGGACCTACTGTTATTTAAAAATCAAACATAGTAACATAGTAATTAAGGCTGAAAAAATACATTAGTCCATCGAGTTCAACCTATGTAACGTGTAACTACTGACGTGAGTAAGTCATATCTATAGGATTCCCTTAGTGGCCACAAATGCATCCAGTTCTGATTTAAATTCATTAACAGTAGTTGCTGTAATCACCCCACCGGTAATGAGTTCCAGAATGTTAATTCATTCAAATCCAAAATATTTTTTGTATGAGGACCCAGCTTACAGTCTATATATATAACGGCTCCATTATCCTCAGTGTGCCACCAGTATTGTACTAGTAACATGACGGGGTGACACCACATATAATGGCTCCATCATCCTTAGTGTGCCACCAGTATTGTACTAGTAACATGGCAGAGGGGTGACACCACACATAATGGCTCCATCATCCTCAGTGTGCCACCAGTATTGTACTAGTAACATGGCAGAGGGGTGACACCACATATAACGGCTCCATCATCCTTAGTGTGCCACCAGTATTGTACTAGTAACATGGCAGAGGGGTGACACCACATATAAAGGCTCCATCATCCTCAGTGTGCCACCAGTATTGTACTAGTAACATGATGGGGTGACATCACATATAATGGCTCCATCATCCTCAGTGTGCCACCAGTATTGTACTAGTAACATGATGGGGTGACACCACATATAATGGCTCCATCAGCCTCAGTGTGCCACCAGTATTGTACTAGTAACATGAGGGAGGGAGGGGTGACACCACATATAATGGCTCCATCATCATCAGTGTGCCACCAGTATTGTACTAGTAACATGAGGGGGTGACACCACATATAACGGCTCCATCATCCTCAGTATGCCACCAGTATTGTACTACTAACATGACAGGGTGACACCACATATAATGGCTCCATCATCCCCAGTATGCCACCAGTATTGTACTAGCAACATGAGGGGGTGACACCACATATAATGGCTCCATCATCCTCAGTGTGCCACCAGTATTGTACTAGTAACATGGCAGAGGGGTGACACCACATATAATGGCTCCATCATCCTCAGTGTGCCACCAGTATTGTACTAGTAACATGAGGGGGTGACACCACATATAACGGCTCCATCATCCTCAGTATGCCACCAGTATTGTACTACTAACATGACAGGGTGACACCACATATAATGGCTCCATCATCCTCAGTATGCCACCAGTATTGTACTAGCAACATGAGGGGGTGACACCACATATAATGGCTCCATCATCCTCAGTGTGCCACCAGTATTGTACTAGTAACATGGCAGAGGGGTGACACCACATATAATGGCTCCATCATCCTCAGTGTGCCACCAGTATTGTACTAGAAACATGACAGGGTGACACCACATATAATGGCTCCATCATCCTCAGTATGCCACCAGTATTGTACTAGTAACATGAGGGGGTGACACCACATATAATGGCTCCATCGTCCTCAGTGTGACACTAGTACTGTACCAGTAACATGAGGGAGGGGTGACACCACATATAATGGCTCCATCATCCTCAGTATGCCACCAGTATTGTACTAGTAACATGAGGGGGTGACAACAGATATAACGGCTCCATCATCCTCAGTATGCCACCAGTATTGTACTAGTAACATGAGGGGGTGACACCACATATAATGGCTCCATCATCCTCAGTGTGAAACTAGTACTGTACCAGTAACATGAGGGAGGGAGGGGTGACACCACATATAATGGCTCCATCATCCTCAGTATGCCACCAGTATTGTACTAGTAACATGAGGGGGTGACACCACATATAATGGCTCCATCATCCTCAGTGTGCCACCAGTATTGTACTAGTAACATGGCAGAGGGGTGACACCACATATAATGGCTCCATCATCCTCAGTATGCCATCAGTATTGTACTAGTAACATGAGGGGGTGACACCACATATAATGGCTCCATCGTCCTCAGTGTGACACTAGTACTGTACCAGTAACATGAGGGAGGGGTGACACCACATATTATGGCTCCATCATCCTCAGTATGCCACCAGTATTGTACTAGTAACATGAGGGGGTGACAACAGATATAACGGCTCCATCATCCTCAGTATGCCACCAGTATTGTACTAGTAACATGAGGGGGTGACACCACATATAATGGCTCCATCATCCTCAGTGTGAAACTAGTACTGTACCAGTAACATGAGGGAGGGAGGGGTGACACCACATATAATGGCTCCATCATCCTCAGTATGCCACCAGTATTGTACTAGTAACATGAGGGGGTGACACCACATATAATGGCGCCATCATCCTCAGTGTGCCACCAGTATTGTACTAGTAACATGACAGGGTGACACCACATATAATGGCTCCATGCCACCAGTATTGTACTAGTAACATGAGGGGGTGACACCACATATAATGGCTCCATCATCCTCAGTGTGCCACCAGTATTGTACTAGTAACATGGCAGAGGGGTGACACCACATATAATGGCTCCATCATCCCCAGTATGCCACCAGTATTGTACTAGTAACATGACGGGGTGACACCACATATAATGGCTCCATCATCCTCAGTGTGAAACTAGTACTGTACCAGTAACATGAGGGAGGGAGGGGGTGACACCACATATAACGGCTCCATCATCCTCAGTGTGACACTTGTACTGTACCAGTAACATGAGGGAGGGGGTGACACCACATATAATGGCTCAATCATCCTCAGTGTGTCACTAGTACTGTACCAGTAACATGAGGGAGAGAGGGGGTGACACCACATATAACGGCTCCATCATCCTCAGTGTGACACTAGTACTGTACCAGTAACATGAGGGAGGGAGGGGTGACACCACATATAATGGCTCCATCATCCTCAGTGTGCCACCAGTATTGTACTAGTAACATGAGGGGGTGATAGCACATATAATGGCTCCATCATCCTCAGTGTGACACTAGTACTGTACCAGTAACATGAGGGGGTGACACCACATGGCTCCATCATCCTCAGTATGCCGCCAGTATTGTACTAGTAACATGACGGGGTGACACCACAGTGTGACACTAGTACTGTACCAGTAACATGAGGGGGTGACACCACATGGCTCCATCATCTTCAGTATGCCGCCAGTATTGTACTAGTAACATGAGGGGGTGACACCACATATAATGCCTCCATCATCCTCAGTATGCCACCAGTATTGTACTAGTAACATGAGGGGGTGACACCACATATAATGGCGCCATCATCCTCAGTGTGCCACCAGTATTGTACTAGTAACATGACAGGGTGACACCACATATAATGGCTCCATGCCACCAGTATTGTACTAGTAACATGAGGGGGTGACACCACATATAATGGCTCCATCATCCTCAGTGTGCCACCAGTATTGTACTAGTAACATGGCAGAGGGGTGACACCACATATAATGGCTCCATCATCCCCAGTATGCCACCAGTATTGTACTAGTAACATGACGGGGTGACACCACATATAATGGCTCCATCATCCTCAGTGTGAAACTAGTACTGTACCAGTAACATGAGGGAGGGAGGGGGTGACACCACATATAACGGCTCCATCATCCTCAGTGTGACACTTGTACTGTACCAGTAACATGAGGGAGGGGGTGACACCACATATAATGGCTCAATCATCCTCAGTGTGTCACTAGTACTGTACCAGTAACATGAGGGAGAGAGGGGGTGACACCACATATAACGGCTCCATCATCCTCAGTGTGACACTAGTACTGTACCAGTAACATGAGGGAGGGAGGGGTGACACCACATATAATGGCTCCATCATCCTCAGTGTGCCACCAGTATTGTACTAGTAACATGAGGGGGTGATAGCACATATAATGGCTCCATCATCCTCAGTGTGACACTAGTACTGTACCAGTAACATGAGGGGGTGACACCACATGGCTCCATCATCCTCAGTATGCCGCCAGTATTGTACTAGTAACATGACGGGGTGACACCACAGTGTGACACTAGTACTGTACCAGTAACATGAGGGGGTGACACCACATGGCTCCATCATCTTCAGTATGCCGCCAGTATTGTACTAGTAACATGAGGGGGTGACACCACATATAATGCCTCCATCATCCTCAGTATGCCACCAGTATTGTACTAGTAACATGAGGGGGTGACACCACATATAATGGCTCTATCATCCTCAGTGTGTCACCAGTATTATAATAGTAACATGACGGGGTGACACCACATATCATGGCTCCATCATCCTCAGTATGCCACCAGTATTGTACTAGTAACATGAGGGGGTGACACCACATATAATGGCTCCATCAGCCTCAGTGTGCCACCAGTATTATAATAGTAACATGACGGGGTGACACCACATATAATGGCTCCATCATCCTCAGTATGCCACAAGTATTGTACTAGTAACATGAGGGGGTGACACCACATATAATGGCTTCATCATCCTCAGTGTGCCACCAGTATTATAATAGTAACATGACAGGGTGACACCACATATAATGGCTCCATCATCCTCAGTATGCCACCAGTATTGTACTAGTAACATGAGGGAGTGACACCACATATAATGGCTCCATCATCCTCAGTGTGCCACCAGTATTGTACTAGTAACATGAGGGGGTGACACCACATATAATGGCTCCATCATCCTCAGTATGCCATCAGTATTGTACTAGTAACATGAGGGGGTGACACCACATATAATGGCTCCATCAGCCTCAGTATGCCACCAGTATTGTACTAGTCATAGGTGCCGATTTATGTTTTTGCTGGTGGGTGCTCAAGTCAAAAATAGAGAGGAGTGGCTTCATGGGGAAGGGGTGTGGCCACAAAATAATACCAATTTATATTAGGAGCACAGTTGTCTCCAATATTCAAATTACGGCAACAGAGTTCTACATACATAAATGCCCCCACAGTGCAGGTACATAAATGCCCCCACAGTGCAGGTACATAAATGCCCCCACAGTGCAGGTACATAAATGCCCCCACAGTGCAGGTACATAAATGCCCACACAGTGCAGGTACATAAATGCTCCCACAGTGCAGGCACTCCATGGACAGAATACACCCTTCCCGGCACACTGTTTCCCAGGTGGCGGGTCCAGCAATGTGGGTGCTGTAGCCGCAAATTAGCAAGTGAATATGGCGGCCCAGCAGCGGGACTCGGGCCCGTGGGTGCTCATCAATTTCCATGGGTGCTCAGGCCCTTGAGCACCCACAGAATCGGCACCTATGGTACTAGTAACATGAGGGGGTGACACCACATATAATAGCTCCATCATCCTCAGTGTGACGTGACAGTAGTACTGTACCAGTAACATGAGGGAGGGAGGGGTGACACCACATATAATGGCTCCATCATCCTCAGTATGCCACCAGTATTGTACTAGTAACATGAGGGGGTGACACCACATATAATGGCTCCATCATCCTCAGTATGCCACCAGTATTGTACTAGTAACATGATGGGGTGACACCACATATAATGGCTCCATCATCCTCAGTGTGACACTAGTACTGTACCCGTAACATGAGGGAGGGGTAACACCACATATAATGGCTCCATCATCCTCAGTGTGTCACTAGTACTGTACCAGTAACATGAGGGAGGGAGGGGTAACACCACATATAATGGCTCCATCATCCTCAGTGTGACACTAGTACTGTACCCGTAACATGAGGGAGGGGTGACACCACATATAATGGCTCCATCATCCTCAGTATGCCACCAGTATTGTACTAGTAACATGATGGGGTGACACCACATATAATGGCTCCATCATCCTCAGTGTGACACTAGTACTGTACCCGTGACATGAGGGAGGGGTGACACCACATATAATGGCTCCATCATCCTCAGTATGCCATCAGTATTGTACTAGTAACATGAGGGGGTGACACCACATTTAATGGCTCCATCATCTCAGTATGCCACCAGTATTGTACTAGTAACATGAGGGGGTGACACCACATATAATGGCTCCATCATCCTCAGTATGCCACCAGTATTGTACTAGTAACATGAGGGGGTGACACCACATATAATGGCTCCATCATCCTCAGTGTGACACTAGTACTGTACCAGTAACATGAGGGGGTGACACCACATATAATGGCTCTATCATCCTCAGTGTGACACTAGTACTGTACCAGTGACATGAGGGAGGGGTGACACCACATATAACGGCTCCATCATCCTCAGTGTGTCACTAGTACTGTACCAGTGACATGAGGGAGGGGTGACACCACATATAACGGCTCCATCATCCTCAGTGTGTCACTAGTACTGTACCAGTAACATGAGGGAGGGAGAGGGTGACACCACATATAATGGCTCCCTCATCCTTAGTGTGACACTAGTACTGTACCAGTAACATGAGGGAAAGGGTGACACCACATATAACGGCTCCATCATCCTCAGTGTGTCACTAGTACTGTACCAGTAACATGAGGATGGGGCGACACCACATATAATGGCTCCATCATCCTCAGTGTGACACTAGTACTGTACCAGTAACATGAGGGAGGGAGGGGGTGACACCACATATAACGGCTCCATCATCCTCAGTGTGACACTTGTACTGTACCAGTAACATGAGGGAGGGGGTGACACCACATATAATGGCTCAATCATCCTCAGTGTGTCACTAGTACTGTACCAGAAACATGAGGGAGAGAGGGGGTGACACCACATATAACGGCTCCATCATCCTCAGTGTGACACTAGTACTGTACCAGTAACATGAGGGAGGGAGGGGCTCCATCATCCTCAGTGTGCCACCAGTAAATTACTAGTAACATGACAGGGTGACACCACATATAACGGCTCCATCATCCTCAGTGTGACACATGTACTGTACCAGTAACATGAGGGAGGGGGTGACACCACATATAATGGCTCCATCATCCTCAGTGTGTCACTAGTACTGTACCAGTAACATGAGGGAGGGAGGGGGTGACACCACATATAATGGCTCCATCATCCTCAGTGTGCCACCAGTAAATTACTAGTAACATGACAGGGTGACACCACATATAATGGCTCCATCATCCTCAGTGTGTCACTAGTACTGTACCAGTAACATGACGGAGGGAGGGAGGGGTGACACCACATATAATGGCTCCATCATCCTTAGTGTGACACTAGTACTGTACCAGTAACATGAGGGAGGGAGGGGTGACACCACATATAATGGCTCCATCATCCTCAGTGTGTCACTAGTACTGTACCAGTAACATGACGGAGGGAGGGAGGGGTGACACCACATATAATGGCTCCATCATCCTTAGTGTGACACTAGTACTGTACCAGTAACATGACGGAGGGAGGGAGGGGTGACACCCCATATAATGGCTCCATCATCCTCAGTGTGTCACTAGTACTGTACCAGTAACATGAGGGAGGGAGGGGGTGACACCACATGGAACGGCTCTATCATCCTCAGTGTGACACTAGTACTGTACCAGTAACATGAGGGAGGGGGTGACACCACAAATAATAGCTCCATCATCCTCAGTGTGACACTAGTACTGTACCAGTAACATGAGGGAGGGAGGGGGTGACACCACATATAATGGCTCCATCATCCTCAGTGTGCCACCAGTATTGTACTAGTAACATGACAGGGTGACACCAAATATAACGGCTCCATCATCCTCAGTGTGTCACTAGTACTTTACCAGTAACATGAGGGAGGGGGTGACACCACATATAATAGCTCCATCATCCTCAGTGTGACACTAGGACTGTACCAGTAACATGAGGGAGGGAGGGGTGACACCACATATAACGGCTCCATCATCCTCAGTGTGTCACTAGTACTGTACAAGTAACATGAGGGAGGGAGGGGTGACACCACATACAATGGCTCCATCATCCTTAGTGTGACACTAGTACTGTACCAGTAACATGAGGGAGGGAGGGGTGACACCACATATAACGGCTCCATCATCCTCAGTGTGACACTAGTACTGTACCAGTAACATGAGGGAGGGAGGGGTGACACCACATACAATGGCTCCATCATCCTCAGTGTGTCACTAGTACTGTACCAGTAACATGAGGGAGGGAGGGGTGACACCACATATAATGGCTCCATCATCCTCAGTATGCCACCAGTATGACTTCCTTGGCCCGGGCACCGGAAACCCTAGTTTCGGCCCTGGGGAGGGTGACACCACATATAACGTCACAACACTCACGCCTCATACACTCACACTGACACCTCATACACCTCATACACTCACAATGACACCTCATACACTCACACTGACACTTACCTAATATAAATATGACTTTTGATCTCTTCATCTCCTCTGTAACAATGAAAGATAAGAGATATATATGTCAGGAACAGGACAGTAACAGGGCAATGCAGTATATGTAACATGTAAGCGGATGGATCCCAGCAATGTGACACGGCTTGGTGACCTTCTCGCAGGTGTATGTATCATGCATGGGGGCATGGTCAGTGCTGTGTGGGTGTGGCCAGGGTACTTATGTAGTATCTGGGCTGCCGATTTAGAAATCGGATCGCATCGCATCGTATCGCATCGCATGCGACCAAATCGTATGCGATGCGATGGTCAAGGTTTTTCCATAGGATTCAATGTTAAAATGGTCTGAGTCCATTTTAACATAGAATTCAATGGGAAAAAGGGGTCCTTTTCCTTTCCCCACTATCCAAGTGGGCATGGAGTTGGATATAAACCTGTGGCGAGCGTAGCGAGCCACCGAGCCCGAAGCGTGGCGAGCGCAGCGAGCCCCGCGAGGGGACACAGAATACTTTTTAAGAAATATGCGTCCCCTCGCGGGGCTCGCTTCGCTCGCCACGCTTCGGGCTCGGTGGCTCGCTGCGCTCGCCACGCTATATAAAATCAACTCTATGCCCACTTGGATAGTGGGGAAATGAACAGGACCTTCTTAACATTGAATCCTATGCAAAATCGCATCGAATCGCATCGCATCGCATCTGATTGTATGCCTTAAGGTAAGGCATACAATCACAAAATCGGCAGCCCAGATACTACATAAGTACCGTGGCCAGTTATGTGTAGGTGTGGTCAGTGGTCAATGGTCCATGGGGGGCGTGTACACTAGTACTGTACAACTATCACCCCCAATGTCTTTCTAAATCCATAGTACATGATCAGTGGTTTGTGGGTGTGGGCAGTGATGTGTAGGTGTGGCCAATGGTGCACGGTCAGTGTTGTGTGGGTGTGGCCAGTGATGTGTAGGTGTGGCCAATGGTCCGTGGGGGGTGTGTACACTAGTACTGAACAACTATCACCCCCAATGTCTCTCTAAATCCATAGTACATGATCAGTGGTTTGTGGGTGTGGGCAGTGATGTGTAGGTGTGGCCAATGGTGCATGGGGGCATGGTCAGTGCTGTGCGGGTGTGGCTAGCGATGTGTAGGTGTGGCCAATGGTGCGTGGGGGCATGGTCAGTGCTGTGTGGGTGTGTACGCTTCCTACAACTATCACCCCCAATGTCTCTCTAAATCCATAGTACATGATCAGTGGTTTGTGGGTGTGGCCCGTGATGTGTAGGTGTGGCCAATGGTGCGTGGGGGCATGGTCAGTGCTGTGTGGGTGTGTACCCTATAGTCTCCAAGGTCTCTCTAAATACATGAAAGTAGTAAAACTGCAGCCAATCAGCACCTAGGTAAAAAAAACTAGCTAATTGGCTGGAGCACCATATAGCCTATGCAATGAGTTTTAAATAGCTAAAACCCATAGATAAATGGGCCCCACAAGTCTAACTACGCCTCACCTCTATGAGGTAAAGTACCGCCACTGACCACTAATGGACCAAACTGGTAAACTGATCTGTTTCAAACTTGCTGTATATGGAGAGAGGACAGAGATTGGAGGTGGGAGCAGATAGGGACTGGGGGTGGAGAGTTTGTGGGCTAAAAACGGTCACAGCTCAAAGTGAAAGTAAAAACGGTCACAGCTCAAAGTGAAACTACTTTGCAGAAGTTATCATTTTAACAGGCTATTAACTACTAATACATAACACAACATATGTTAATGTATGTAAAGGAAGAGACCTTACCTCTTACATAATCATCCCCCAAAACATGTGGAATTTCTTCATTCTGAAAAGCATTAAGAATAAAAATATATATGATACATTTATGTGAAATGTCCCTGTTTACTCCATAAAGCTGTGCAGAATTCTATGTAGGACAATGACAGGATACAGTCACAAGTTCTAGGTCTGCATTAAGATTCTGCATATAGGGCTTAGATCCTGTTTGTACGGGATGCAGTCAAACCGACGGTCAAAATCCCGACAAGGTCAAAATACAGACATATAGAATGTACAGGTGAAACAGTCAACATGACTTTTGGTCGACAGGTCGACATGTTTTTTTCCCACTGTTTTTTGACCCGACAGGTGGTATTTCATACCCTACCATCCACTAGGGCGTGGTGGGAGAATAAAATAGTGTGCCGAGCCAGGCGAGGCACCGTGTCCGAAACATCGCGAGCGCTGCGGTTCACTTCCAGCTGTGTTCACGTCGACCATGTCAAAATTCGGGTAAAAAAAAACAGTGAAAAAACCCACATCGACCTTGCGACCTTTCGACCGAAAGTCATGTTGACTGTTTCACCTGTACATTCTATATGTCGGTATTTTGACCTTGCCGGGATTTTAAATGTCGTGATTTTGATCCTGTCGGGATTTCATACCGAATCCGCTTGTACGCTGCAGCAGATCCGCACAACATGACATTATTAGCAGGCTGCGCAGATCTTTAAAACGCAGGTGAGTCATGCCAGGGTGTGCATATGCCGACACATGATGCCTGCGTCACTACTGCTGGGCACCCATAGGGTCGCCCTTATCCTTGATGTTCCTCATTTTGCATCTGCATACACATCTCCCACAGGAAGGACTACTCACTACTCGGCCGCCTTGGCGCACCAGTCATACTGCTGCTTCGGATCATTGATGTGATGATGGACGGCATTCACTTGTGTTTGTGCACAATGTGACTATTATATGGGACATAAATAACTTGTTTTGGTCCTGGACCACCAAACCAGGGAACCCCTGCAAGTCCCCCAAGGCACCCCAGGGTGGGGACCACTGACCTAGCTATTTATCATGGGTTATTTCCACAGTCAGTCAGTGTATGGTTTGTTTTATACATGGAATAAAAAAATACAACATATAATATATATATATTCAGATTCAACTGGGCGCTTTTCATATTGTCTATACACTTTTATACTTACATATTGTCCTTTTTTTTCTATTTTCTTTATATGTGTAGATTGGTAATATGTTGTATGTATATCTGCTATGCACATTGCACTTTTCGGTCATCCTGTGTTTGCTATATTGGTTGCTATGGTAATCCTGTGACGTATAGTACGGCCGCCCCGGGAATCCCGGGGTCGACGGATGATGACGTCATGGGATACCCGTGGCACGCCTCATGCTCCCGGCGGGAGATTCACTGAGTTTCATTGGTGTATCAGTATGTTAAATATTAGTGTGCTCACAGTGTTAAATTAGCCTGAAGACGATACATATAGTATCGAAACGTTGCTGTTTTTTACTGTAGTGCTTCAATAAAGAAGATTTTTGCACTATCGTATTGCCTGGAGTGCCGTGGCGTTCTGCCGTCTATATATCTTATATATTTAGCCAGATCTGTCACTCATCCCCTATGGCGGGGTTACAAGAGTGATTGACAGCGTTATACACCGAGTTTCTGCCTTAGGACACCCCCCCCCCCCGCCCAGCGTTATACACAAACCTGCCCCCCCTAGGGATAGACCAGCATCATACACACCCCCACCCCCTTTCAAAACACCACACCCACAGCCAGGGATCCAGCAGTTTTTGCAGGCATACCCACTGCTCCGGGGAGTTTCAGGCAGACCCGCTGCTCCAGCGCAGGGGGTGCAGGCATAGCCCCTTACGATGGTGTGAAGAACACCCGGAGGGCGCGATGAATAACTTAGTATATACACACACATATATACGGTGTCGCAGTACATAGATTTTCTTCTGCAGCCGGTTGTGCAATCTAGCCCATTTTTTCTGCGTGACACCACAGACTTTTTAAACAAACTTAGTCAGTTTGGTCAACCGACAGAAGGGTGTTTGCTGGTGACCCTTGATGTCACCAGCCTTTACACAAATATTGAACATGATGAGGGCATCGGAGCAGTTCGGGAGTGTATCAGTGCCAGTCCACTTTATTCAGGTCCACCAGTTGATTTTTTGTTAACTTTACTTGAATTGGTTCTCAACAAAAATTATTTTTTGTTCGACAATGGTTTTTTTTTGCAGCGCCGTGGCACGGCGATGGGGTCTAACATGGCCCCATCGTATGCCAATCTTTTTATGTTTCAATATGAAAAACGGTATTTGCTTTCCCATCCTATCTTTTCCAAATTCATTAGTTGTTACGTTCGTTATATTGATGATTTGTTTTTTGTTTGGACTGGCACTGAGAAACTCCTTAACGACTTTGTATTCTTTCTGAATTCCATTCCAGGGAAAATTAGATTTACTTCCAGCTATAGTCCCACTTCCCTACATTTTCTTGATGTTTTGATTTCTATTAAAAATGGGACTTTTGTTACGTCACTCTTCAAAAAGCCAACCGATAAAAATACTCTTTTACTTGCATCCAGTTTCCACCCCCAGCCGCTGAAACGCGGTTTACCGTTTTCTCAATTACTGAGAGCAGTACGCATCACGTCTGACAGAGCAGCATTGGATGGTGTCCTAACCGATATGTGTAAACAATTCACTGATCGCCAATATGACCACAGAAAAGTGGACGAGGCAAGATCTAAGTGTCTGAGTCTATCCAGGGCTGACTTGTTGATTCCCAAGGTCAAGGAAGAAAAAGAACAGAGGCTACATTTTGTGACCACCTATTCTACAGCGTCAAAGGCCATAAAGGAAGCCGTTTTACAGCACTGGCATATTTTGCGCACAGACCCAATCATGGGGAAGGTGTGTCAGAGTCCTCCAATGTTCTGCTTCAAAAGAAGCCAAAATCTTAAACAACAGTTGACCTACTCGGACATTAGTCCTAAAATTGATCAGAGAAGCTGGCTTTCTAGGCCAGTTGGTTCGCAGAAATGTACCGGTTGCGTCAATTGTCGACACATAATCAAAACCAATGTTTTCATACACCCCATATCAGGCATCAGATACAACCTAAGGCATGCTATGGACTGTGATACAAAGTACGTTGTGTACCTGATTCAGTGCCCGTGCAACAAATTGTACGTTGGCAAAACAATGAGAATGTTAAAAGAGAGAATTGGAGTGCACAGGTCTTCAATCAAGAAGGCTTATCAGAAAATTGATGCCAGCACCCCTCCGGTAGCCAGGCACTTTGTCGAAATGGGCCATTCCATCAATGAATTTGCCTTTATGCCCATCGAACATGTGCCTCCGTTGAGGCGAGGTGGCGACAGACACGGTATTCTATTGAAAAAAGAATGCTACTGGATTTATGAGCTCAATTGCATGAGACCGGTTGGCTTAAATGAGGAGTTTTCTTTTTCCCCTTTCATTAAGTAATCATAGTGTGCTTGTTTTCTGCTTCCGATGTCCTCATAATGTGTTGTTTTATCTTAGTGCTTTTTGTGTTAAATAAGTGTTATTCGCTTATTGATTAATTACTATGTCACCTTTTTGCATGCGTCTCTTGCACATAATTTTGGTGTACTAGTACCCCCTGCGATTATTATGGTTACACCATAGCGTTTTTGCGATATTAGCATTGGCGTCAGATCTCCATGACAACAACCTGCGACCCGGCTCATTTCCTGGGACCAGGAACCACATTACCTTCCCCCCGCGGCAGACGCTGCTTTTTAGTTCCACACCGCCGTGTGGACTTCCTGTTCATACGTGCGGCTGGTGCTTACTGCGGTGACGCGCGAGTGGGTGATCGAATGTGGAGCCGGATTCCCTTGATTGAGCTGATGTGGCGCAGGTGAGTATGGCTCTGCACACCTTTTAAATTCTAGGTCCTGGGCTCAGTGTCTTGATGACCCCTCTTGATGAAGGCGCTGGGTGCGCCGAAACGGCCGTCGAGGAGACGTGTAATGTATTGCCTTGTTGTATCTTCCTGATGGGTGTCCATGATTACCTCATTGTACTGAGCCTGGATATTCTCCATTAAATGAATCTGCATTGAATTTCATTCCTTGACTGGTGCCGGTTGTTCTGTTTGCTCTGGAGCATTTGAACAGGACTCTTTTCTATTTCAATTGTGACCTGGCACGGTCCATTCATACAAGTTAGCGGGTGCGACTGCTCTTTGGACTATATATATATATGTGTATATATATATATATATATATATATATATATATATATATATATATATATATATATATATATACACACATACATACACACACACACACACACACACATACACGAACAGAACAATCCTGCATGTGTAGATGTAGATGGGTCATACACACACACACACACACACACACACACACACACACAGAATAGAACAATTGTGTATGTGTAGATGGGTCACACACACACACACACACACACACACACACACACACACACACACACAGAATGGAAGAATTGTGTATGTGTAGATGGGTCACATATAAGCAGGGACCTGGTGTCTGAGCAGAAGGTCCTGGCAGATGTGACGGATGACTTGTACAGATATCATGGCATTAATCCAGCTGGTCTGCCGGCGCTGGCAGGACACAGATCAATTCATTTTGCAGTCAGAGAATAAAACGCAAATAGATTTTGTGGCTCCTAAATCTTCCCTAAAATTAATCTGGCAGAAGTCACATTCCCGGCAGAGCTGCAGCTGCACCCGTGACAGAGGAAACACTGCGCGCCCCAGTATAACCCCAGCACTGACCACATATCACTATCACAGGAGTAACCGCGTGTTAGGTTACGTGTGTATGTCCCAGCTGACGTGTCACTGACCACATATCACTATCACAGGAGTAACCGCGTGTTAGGTTACGTGTGTATGTCCCAGCTGACGTGTCACTGACCACATATCACAATCACAGGAGTAACCGCGTGTTAGGTTACGTGTCCACAGTATGTCCCAGCTGACGTGTCAGTGACCACATATCACTATCACAGGAGTCACCACGTGTTATGTTACGTGTCCACAGTATGTCCCAGCTGACGTGTCACTGACCAGATATCACTACCACAGGAGTACTGCATGTTATGTTACATGTGTATGTCCCAGCTGACGTGTCACTGACCAGATATCACTGTCACAGGAGTACTGCATGTTATGTTACGTGTGTATGTCCCAGCTGACGTGTCACTGACCACATATCACTATCACAGGAGTAACCGCGTGTTAGGTTACGTGTTTACAGTATGTCCCAGCTGACGTGTCACTGACCAAATATCACTATCACAGGAGTAACCGCGTGTTATGTTACGTGTGTATGTCCCAGCTGACGTGTCACTGACCACATATCACTATCACAGGAGTAACCGCGTGTTATGTTACGTGTGTATGTCCCAGCTGACGTGTCACTGACCACATATCACTATCACAGGAGTAACCGCGTGTTAGGTTACGTGTCCACAGTATGTCCCAGCTGACGTGTCACTGACCACATATCACTATCACAGGAGTAACCGCGTGTTATGTTACGTGTGTATGTCCCAGCTGACGTGTCACTGACCAGATATCATTATCACAGGAGTAACCACGTGTTATGTTACATGTGTATGTCCCAGCTGACGTGTCACTGACCACATATCACTATCACAGGAGTAACTGCGTGTTATGTTACGTGTGTACAGTATGTCCCAGCTGACGTGTCCCTGACCACATATCACTTTCACAGGAGTAACCGTGTGTTATGTTACGTGTGTACAGTATGTCCCAGCTGACGTGTCACTGACCAGATATCATTATCACAGGAGTAACCACGTGTTATGTTACGTGTGTACAGTATGTCCCAGCTGACGTGTCACTGACCACATATCACTATCACAGGAGTAACCGTGTGTTATGTTACGTGTGTGTGTGTCGCAGCTGACGTGTCATTGACCAAATATCACTATCACAGGAGTAACCGCGTGTTATGTTACGTGTGTATGTCCCAGCTGACGTGTCACTGACCACATATCACTGTCACAGGAGTAACCGCGTGTTATGTTACATGTGTACAGTATGTCCCAGCTGACGTGTCACTGACCACATATCACTATCACAGGAGTAACTGTGCGTTATGTTACATGTGTGTGTCCCAGCTGACGTGTCACTGACCACATATCACTATCACAGGAGTAACCGTGTGTTATGTTACATGTGTATGTCCCAGCTGACGTGTCACTGACCACATATTACTATCACAGGAGTAACTGCGTGTTATGTTACATGTGTATGTCCCAGCTGACGTGTCACTGACCACATATCACAGGAGTAACCGCTTGTTATGTTACGTGTGCAAGCTCAGTCCTGTCAGTCCTACACCGCTGACATCACTGGCAATACACATACAGCTCTGGGCTGGGAAACCATCGTCATATCACTGCTGAGGTCTCTGTGTTACCATTACCAGCCCTGTCGGAACGGTCATACCAGACCACTGTGTGTGACCAAACCCCCATGCCCCCATCCCCCCCCCCCCACCATGTCACTTCCCACGACCGTGGAGATATGCGCAAAGCGACGGTGAGACTCTCCAAATTGCTAATTGCTGCATGACAATTCCAGAGGAAGCCAGATGAACTTCCCGACGTCTCACCGCGCAATTAAGAAAGACTAATGAATTCCCAGGTTGCAGGAACACGTAATGGACTGAATAAATGTCCAGCGAGCGGCTGCGTCACGCATCGTCCGGACAGACCTCATCGGCGCCCCGCTGTCACCTACACTTCACAGTCTCACTTTTGGCTCTTACACAACTTTATAAAATAATAATCTAAAAACACAACAAGATTTTTCATTGGCAACAGCGATACAACATCATATCGCAGCGCAATATCCGCGCCTCTAAATGACCAGTGACGCCGTTACAATACGCTGTATGGAAAGGTTTAAAGGGCCCTGGTGATGTCACTGACCGACATCAGCGACGATGCCAACATCATTCAGTGTGTTCACAATGGGGGTTATTCCGGTACATTTGCAATGCTGCAATTACCAAGCCCAGCCATGCGAATGGTTGGCGCCACCCATTCGCCGACCAACGAAAGATGTGGAAGGTGCACGCAAGTCAATTACATATGCGTGCCTGCTGGGAAGGAAATGGGCGTCCAGCTGACATCCGGTGAGGTCGCACCAGGCGTCCATTTTCCCAGTACAAGTTGCACCAAACGGCCTCAAACTAGATGCCAACAGCAGCTGCATATATTAAGCAACCACAATGGTCACTTATCGATCTACGATGGGCACCGCTCTATTTGGACAGCGCAGAACTGGCGCTCACCTTTCGTCCTCTCACTGTGCCCTGAGGCATCTAGCCAATCATGTACACCCGTCATACCATTGTGAGACGCTGCAAACAAGCCCAGTCCGTCAGGCAGGAACAGCAAATATCGCAGGTGACAGTTGCCATGGCAGCCGTGTTCGGGCCCGCTTCCCACGGACTATTAAAATCGGAAAGACGCGCAGAATTCCGGGCAGCGCAGGAGCGCGGTCAGGTACTAATTACGGCACAGCGCCCCGGCGAGTTTCCTTATTGTATGACTGGGGGATATATCTCACAACATTGATTAATTACGCTCTAATTTTTCAGCTAAAATTCTGGCAATTAGGAAAAGATGCAGAAAGCGAGAAAACGTAACAGAGCTAAAATTACTTTTCTTGGCAAATGTCGTTCTAGTAATTGATGCCATTTTTCCAATCAGCATTAAAGCGAGGGCACCTGGCTGTGCAGACATATCTCTCCTTCTGCAGATACATTGCACGGGACTTGTTTCCTAGCAGGGCGCACACATTTCCTACATACGTTAACATAGTGAAATCACATGGCATCACATGGGCCATTTTAGTGCTGTGCGATGCCATTTTTTTAATGTAATTTATTCACTGCTCTATATGCCCCAGGGGATCACATCGCACCTCCCGCAAATTCGCATGCGATCTTATAGGGTGTGCGATGCCATTACATTAGCTATACAATAACATCAATGTATGACATACAATGATGTTCTACACACCCCCCCACTATCCACGCCACCCAGAAGCGTGGAAAGCGCAACGCGCCCCGCGAGGGGCGGCGGAATGCGTCCTCTGACTTTTCATACCCCCACTATCCACGTCGGAGTGCAGTTGACTTTATATACCCCTACTATCCTCCACCGCTCCTTACCTCTCTTCACTGATCTCTATCCACACTCCCTCCCGTCCTCTTCGCTCCATCGCTGACCGCCGACTGACCTCTCACCTAATCACCTCCTCCCACTCCCGTGTCCAAGACTTCTCTCATGCTGCCCCCCTGCACTGGAACAACCTCCCGCCACCCATCAGGCTTTCTGATTCAAGCGCTCCCTCAAAACCCACTTTTTTCGACTAGCCTATCCCTCCTCCTAACCTCTTTTGATCCTCCTATCCTGCCTCCGTTCCTACTTATCCTATTGTTTTTCGTTCGTCCACCCACCTCCTTTTAGTCTGTATACTCTTATGAGTAGGGCCCTCCTTCCTCACGTACTCACCCTACCTCTTTACCTCACCTGTGCTCCTCCCCTATTCTTCCCTTCCTCTACTTCATCCTCAGTCTCCTCGACAATTTTGACACCTACTTCAGAACGGAATCGGTACATCTGTCAGAATGAACTTAGGTCTACAGTCATTAGGTCGACCCCACTAGGTCGACTGGCAGGAAGGTCGACCTGACTTAAGGTCGACATGGGCCAAGGTCGACATGACTTAAGGTCGAATTTGCATAAAGGTCGACATGAGGAAGGTCGACTGGTCATAAGGTCGACATGGGTTTTTCACTGGTTTTTTATCCGAATGTCGACACAGTCGACATGGACACAGTTGGCAATGAGAATCGGACCCTCGCATCGCTCGCAATGCTTCGGGCACGGTGCCTCGCTGCGCTCGGCACACTATTTTATTCTCCCACCACGCCCTAGTGGATGGTAGGGCATGAAATACCGCCTGTCGGCACATGTCGGCTCAAAAAACAGTGAAAAACCCATGTCGACCTTATGACCAGTCGACCTTCCTCATGTCGACCTTTATGCAAATTCGACCTTAAGTCATGTCGACCTTGGCCCATGTCGACCTTAAGTCAGGTCGACCTTCCTGCCAGTCGACCTAGTGGGGTCGACCTAATGACTGTAGACCTAAGTTCATTCTAATAGATGACCGCTTCCCTTCTGAACTGATGCTGATTTTAGTTCTACCAGCTATACCCCGATTTATACTGTATTTTTCAACACACCCTGTACGTTACCTTGACATTTGTTTTTTGTTTGCTATGTACGGTGCTGCGGACGCTTTGTGGCGCCTTATAAATAAACGTACTACTACTACTACTACTACTATATAGTGTGGCGAGCGCAGCGAGTCACCGAGCCCGAAGTGTGGCGAGTGCAGCGAGCCCCGCGAGGAGACGCAGATTACTTTACATGTATTCCGCGTCTGCTCGCCATGCTTCGGGCTCGGTGGCTCCCTGCGCTTGCTACACTATATAACATAAACTCCACACCGACGCAGATAGCGGGGGGGGTATGAAAAGGTCGGAGGACGCGTTCCGCCACCGCTCGCCATGCTTCGGGGTGGGTGGATAGTGAGGGGATGCCTAAAACCTCTTTGTATGTCATACAATCATATTATTGTATAGCTAATGTAATGGCATCGCACACACTATAAAATGGCATGCGATGCGATGAGATCCCCTGGGACACACAGAGCAGTGAATAAATTAAATTAACAAAACGCATGCGATGCGATTTTCCTATGCAGAATAGCCCACTAAGCAATTTGCTTAGTGGGCACCCTGCTAGGAAACAAGTACCCATTGCACCAGTGGGCTGCAGCAATATTCACACAGGGAGGGGGGGGGGGGGGTGAGCCGTCAACATAGTCATTACCTGATCATCGAAGTCCAATGTGGTATCCGCAGTGTCCCCGCTGTCTAGGATGAGGCTTAAGTCGAGCTCGCTGGGTCCTGTAAGGAAAGAATAAGCCGTAAGTCCTACGCTATTGTGTCAATATAACAGCAGCAAGGGAGAATTTCTATATTTTTTATATATAGCATTTATTGACGGGACACCATGGGGCTGACGCAGAGATGATCGTAAGTCAACCATACCTGCTCCCATGTTACGGGCACAGAGCCAAAGGGCCTGATTCTGGTTCACTCGCAAAAGCAAATTCTCTCTCTAATGGACAAAACCATGCTGCAGGTGGGGCAGAATCAACATGTGCACATAGAGTTACATTGGGTGGGGTGTGTTCAAACTGATATCTATATTGCAGTGTAAAAATAAAACAGCCAGTATTTACTCTGCACAGAAACAAAATAACTCACCCAAATTTAACTCTCTCTGCAACAGTTACATCTGCCCCACCTGCAGTGCTGCATGGTTTTGACCATTAGAGTGTGAATTCTCTTTTGCGAGTGACCCAGAATGAGGCCCAAAGTGTGCATTCGTGTGAACCGTTCCTTATCCACGTGCACGCTCCGATACGATCAATGCCCCATCCGTCGGCACAACAACGCTGAGCAATGCCGACACAGAAACTCCCCATTACAACCCAGTAACGCCCCTTCAGTCACAAATGCTGATGTGACAATGGCTATCTCTGCACAGCTCTAGTATGTGCACAGTGTAAACTTGCACGCCACACTCCGCACATAGAGCCTTATTCAAAACCATGTGCACTGCAGGTGGGGCAGATGTAACATGTGCAGAGAGTTAGATTTGGGTGAGTTATTTTGTTTCTGTGCCGGGTAAATACTGGCTGCTTTATTTTTACACTGCAATATAGATCTCACTTTGAAGTAAAACCCCACCCAAATCTAACTCTCTGCACAAGTACCATCTGCCCCACCTGCAGTGCACATGGTTTTGTCCATCTAAGAAGAAATTTGTCAGAAAGAGTGAACCAAAATAACCCCCATAGGACTGAAGGTTTAACCTGCAACCGGCTACTCTTCTATCATGGAAGTCTAATGTATGATATAAAGTTTATTTTGACTTGATGACGTTCTTTTGGTATCAGTGAGGCAGATGTATTAAGCCTGGCGAAGAGATAAACTGGAGATAAAGTTGAAGGAGATAACGCACCAGCCAATCAGCTGTGTTTGAAATATGACAGTTGGGAGTTGATTGGCTGGTGCATTATCTCCTTCTACTTTATCTCCAGGTTATCTCTTCGCCAGGCTTAATACATCTGCCCCAGTGTTACTACTCTGCGCTGCAGGGGGACCCAGATCGTTGCAATATGTAACTTGCAGTCTGTGGCTCACCAGACACATCATGAAGCTGCTCATGGCATAATGGGCAGGTCATTCTCAATTATCGTTGGTCAGAATATCCTGATGATTGGCTGCAAGACGGTCTATCACCAGCTTCGAAATACAAGCCAATTAAAAAGAATCCCTCCATCCCCAACAAAGCCCACTCTTCATTCCAGTGCAGAAATTAGCAACATGAGCAAGTAAGCAATCGCCCAGGGCAACAGAACCACCAACACATCCACTTGATAGACAGCGGCGAAAGACCATTATAAGCCCTTACTAATAAGAACAAAGGCTCCAATAAGGAATCACACAACATAATGTTTCAGGTACAAGCAAAAAAAAACAAAGAACGGATAAAACTGCGATAAAGTTTAGCTCCCCCCCCCCCCCCGACTGACTGTCACATACACATCAATGGTCTCTATAGTCACTGTTGCCTCAGAATCCACTGACACTTTGCAAAATGCTCAGCAGACCATGATAGCAACAAGCTCTATTCACGGTCCGTGGAGTACTGGCGGTCTGTGAGGCCAGCTTACGCCTCAGAGACGCTACACTTGTAAGGAAGTAAATCCTAATAAATGTGCAGCAGGGCGAACAGATCTAACAGCTCTGCCTAAAGCAAAATAATATTTGGATGTTGTTTACTGCGCTCTGCCATCATTCTGTAAAACTCCAGCACACAGACATAAGAAAAGCTAGTGCTGCTTTATCACTGGGACGCCTCCTGCATGTATTACTGAGCGGAGGATGCAACGCCATCGGGCGATGCGTAACCCAGTGGCAAACGCAGGATTTTCAGAAGGGGGTTTCCAGAGAGGGGCGGAGAAAAGCACGGAGATGGACACTTAGGTGACCCAGTATATGCCGGGTCAGTTAAAGTATTATAAATAGACCAAATGTAGATTAATAATAATTTTATATATATATATATATATATATATATATATATATATATATATAAACAGCAGTGTAGACCCCTACCTCCGGCGGTAGGTGTAAGGGGGTGCTATGAGCTGAAGCTTTGATGTCCCGCGGGTGTTAGGGGGTATTATATCAACCGCTCTGCATGTAGGGCCTGGATCAGTAATTTCCACTAATTACCCCTTTACTGCACAGATGGTGGGAGATGTGGTGGGAGAAGGGGGCATTTGGCTGAATGAAGGGGCCCTAATACATAACTTCCAGGGTGGTAGAGGATGTTTAATACGCAGAGGAGGGGTGTATAGTGGAGTGGTCTTATTATTCATATTTTCTGGTGGGAGGACAGCTTGCTTGACTGCAGATATCTCCAGTTCCCAGAAATAGATTTCTTAGCTTTTAATGGAATTAAAAACTAGAGAATCCCACCTACCAAATGGTATTGGGGACTAGGGGATCAGAGTTCAGGAGGCAGAGCAATCTGCCAATGAGTTTATAAAACTACATACCAGGTGCGTGGAGCTGGAGCAGTAACCAGCTGCTGGAAGGCTGATATCTCTGGTTCTGGGAACAGTAGAGACAAGCTACTACTGTCCATCAAAGGGGGAGAGTCCCAGCTTTGGAATATTCCCTCAGAAAAACTCTAAGTCAGACAGAACCTGAAACATCTGACTGGGAAGAGCAATTAACAGGCTTGGATGGGGACCACTCCTTTGAAGTCAGATATCTCTGGTCCCCCAGGGCCGATTTTTAAAATTCTTGTACCCATGGAAAGAGGGGACCCTAAGCTTTCAGGCTAGGGCCCTGTGGGGGTTTCTGGGTACTCAGAAACCCCCCTGCGTGCGATACTGTAACCCACTGCATCGGACCGAGCAAGAGGCCAATAATTCTCCGTCCTGAGATCTGCCTTCATCGCTGACAAGACCTGCCCCGCCCCAAGTGTCAGGACCTGAACCAAGGCCAATATATTTCCCAGGACTGAGCGAAACAGTGGTATACAAAACCAAAATTCAGAAGGACATCATAGTCTGAATGGAATATTCATTTTCAGTTTCTTATATAGCGCAGTATAATCAGATGCGCTTTGCAATTGGAATGTTAACAGTGAATGTCGACTGGGTTGCAGAGTTCAAAGCTGTCATGTTGACATTCACTTTACAGAATTTTTGCAGATGAACAAAATCATGCTGCACTGCAGGTGGGGCAGATGTAATATGTGCAGAGTGATTTACGGCCCCTAGACACTATGCCCCTTCTCCAGGTCTGTGCATCGTATCGGACGTCAGTCACACGCTGTTTGGGCCGATGTCACCGGAATTGGATGTAATCGGGCTCAAATAGCATAGTGTATGGGGGCTATTAGATTTGGGTGTTATTTTGTTTCAGTGCAGGGTAAATACTGGCTGCATTATTCTTACACTGCAATTTAGATTTCAGTTTGAACTCACCCCTCCCAAATCTAACTCTCTCTGCATCTGCCCCCTGCAGGGCAGCATGGTATTGTCCAACTGAAATAAAATGGCAGCCTTGATTACTGGTCTGAATGGGGCCCATTGTGTCATCCAGCTGCTGCAAAAGGACATAGCCGGAGTCTCAGAAGGTCAGATGCTGATGCTCTTATTGACCCAGCGACAGAAGTGCTAATACAGCGTTCCCTAATACAGCTATAGATCATTATAATGAACAGAAGGAATCGATACACAAGGTCACCGCTGTGCTCCCAGTCTACTGAGTGCACCAGGTTTCTAAATGACGGCTCCAACTGTTCCATTTATCAATCAGAATGTAGGTGACAAGTTGTCCTGTCAGACAGAATGAGGCCCCTGTAGTGTCTTCCAGCACACAGCCGCTATCTCTCATTGTCCCCATGTCACAGAGAAGACGCTTTCCCTTCAGATGTACTAAGCCGGTGTGACGCTATTTGTTAATCACCACTAACGGAATATCTGACGTACCTGCTCCAATGACTACACCAGGGGGCGCCTTTCTCCTCTCTTTGTCCGTATATATAGATTTACAAGCACTCCATTGATGATAAT
This sequence comes from Crinia signifera, assembly GCF_055691185.1. Classification (NCBI taxonomy): domain Eukaryota; kingdom Metazoa; phylum Chordata; class Amphibia; order Anura; family Myobatrachidae; genus Crinia; species Crinia signifera. The sequence continues at coordinate 172,882,062 of NC_139224.1, read as the reverse complement.
TCACTCTTAACTAGTTTTTATATTAGTTCTATAATAGGTCAGGAAATATTTTTACTTTCCAGTAACGGTGCTAAGGGCTAATCATGGGGAAACTGCGTCTTGCTCGCTATTTAATTATTAACAGTTTCTTATATAACGCACACATATTCCACAGTGTTGTACAGAGCATATTTGCACATTCACATCAGTCCCTGCCCCAGTGGAGCTTACAATCTATGCTCCCTACCACATGTACACGCACACACAGACATTCTAGGGTTAATTTGTTGGGAGCCAATTAGCCTAACAGTATATTTTTGGATTGTGGGAGGAAACCGGAGTACCCGGAGGAAACCCATGCAAGTACGGGGAGAATATACAAACTCCACACAGTTAGAGCCATGGTGGGAATCGAACCCATGACTGGGTATGCTAACCATTACACCGTCCGTACTGCCCTGTATATATAACACATGGTGGGGATAGAACCCATGACCTCAGCGCTGTGAGGCAGTAATGTTAACCATTACATCGTCCGTACTGCCCCATATATATATAACACATGGTGGGGATAGAACCCATGACCTCTGGGCTGTGAGGCAGTAATGCTAACCATTACACCGTCCGTACTGCCCCGTATTTATAACACATGGTGGGGATAGAACCCATGACCTCAGTGCTGTGAGGCAGTAATGCTAACCATTACACGGTCCGTACTGCCCCGTATATATAACACATGGTGGGGATAGAACCCATGACCTCAGTGCTGTGAGGCAGTAATGTAACCATTACACCATCCGTGCTGCCCCGTATATATAACACATGGTGGGGATAGAACCCATGACCTCAGCGCTGTGAGGCAGTAATGTAACCATTACACCATCCGTACTGCCCCGTATATATAACACATGGTGGGGATAGAACCCATGACCTCAGTGCTGTGAGGCAGTAATGCTAACCATTACACCATCCGTACTGCCCGTATATATAACACATGGTGGGAATAGAACCCATGACCTCAGCGCTGTGAGGCAGTAATGTAACCATTACACCATCCGTACTGCCCCGTATATATAACACATGGTGGGGATAGCACCCATGACCTCAGTGCTGTGAGGCAGTAATGCTAACCATTACACCATCCGTACTGCCCCGTATATATAACACATGGTGGGAATTGAACCCATGACCTCAGCGCTGTGAGGCAGTAATGCTAACCATTACACCATCCGTACTGCCCCGTATATATAACACATGGTGGGGATAGAACCCATGACCTCAGCGCTGTGACGCAGTAATGCTAACCATTACACCATCCGTACTGCCCCGTATATATAACACATGGTGGGAATTGAACCCATGACCTCAGTGCTGTGAGGCAGTAATGCTAACCATTACACCATCCGTACTGCCCCGTATATATATAACACATGGTGGGGATAGAACCCATGCCCTCAGTGCTGTGAGGCAGTAATGCTATAACCATTACACCTTCCATACTGCCCCGTATATATAACACATGGTGGGAATAGAACCCATGACCTCAGTGCTGTGAGGCAGTAATGCTAACCATTACACCATCCGTACTGCCCCGTATATATAACACATGGTGGGGATAGAACCCATGACCTCAGCGCTGTGAGGCAGTAATGCTAACCATTACACCATCCGTACTGCCCCGTATATATAACACATGGTGGGAATAGAACCCATGACCTCAGTGCTGTGAGACAGTAATGCTAACCATTACACCATCTGTACTGCCCCGTATATATAACACATGGTGGGGATAGAACCCATGACCTCAGCGCTGTGAGGCAGTAATGTAACCATTACACCATCCGTACTGCCCTGTATATATAACACATGGTGGGAATAGAACCCATGACCTCAGTGCTGTGAGACAGTAATGCTAACCATTACACCATCTGTACTGCCCCGTATATATAACACATGGTGGGGATAGAACCCATGACCTCAGCGCTGTGAGGCAGTAATGTAACCATTACACCATCCGTACTGCCCTGTATATATAACACATGGTGGGGATAGAACCCATGACCTCAGCGCTGTGAGGCAGTAATGTAACCATTACACCATCCGTACTGCCCCGTATATATAACACATGGTGGGGATAGAACCCATGACCTCAGCGCTGTGAGGTAGTAATGCTATAACCATTACACCATCCGTACTGCCCCGTATATATAACACATGGTGGGAATAGAACCCATGACCTCAGCGCTGTGAGGCAGTAATATAACCATTACACCATCCGTACTGCCCCGTATATATAACACATGGTGGGGATAGAACCCATGACCTCAGCGCTGTGAGGCAGTAATGTAACCATTACACCGTCCGTACTGCCCTGTATATATAACACATGGTGGGGATAGAACCCATGACCTCAGTGATGTGAGGCAGTAATGTAACCATTACACCATCCGTGATAACCCCGTATATATAACACATGGTGGGAATAGAACCCATGACCTCAGCGCTGTGAGGCAGTAATGCTATAACCATTACACCATCCGTACTGCCCCGTATATATAACACATGGTGGGGATAGAACCCATGACCTCAGCGCTGTGAGGCAGTAATGTAACCATTACACCATCCGTACTGCCCCGTATATATAACACATGGTGGGGATAGAACCCATGACCTCAGTGCTGTGAGGCAGTAATGCTAACCATTACACCCTCCGTACTGCCCCGTATATATAACACATGGTGGGAATAGAACCCATGACCTCAGCGCTGTGAGGCAGTAATGTAACCATTACACCGTCCGTACTGCCCTGTATATATAACACATGGTGGGGATAGAACCCATGACCTCAGCGCTGTGAGGCAGTAATGTAACCATTACACCATCCGTACTGCCCCGTATATATAACACATGGTGGGAATAGAACCCATGACCTCAGTGCTGTGAGGCAGTAATGTAACCATTACACCATCCGTACTGCCCCGTATATATAACACATGGTGGGGATAGAACCCATGACCTCAGCGCTGTGAGGTAGTAATGCTATAACCATTACACCATCCGTACTGCCCCGTATATATAACACATGGTGGGAATACAACCCATGACCTCAGCGCTGTGAGGCAGTAATATAACCATTACACCATCCGTACTGCCCCGTATATATAACACATGGTGGGGATAGAACCCATGACCTCAGCGCTGTGAGGCAGTAATGTAACCATTACACCGTCCGTACTGCCCTGTATATATAACACATGGTGGGGATAGAACCCATGACCTCAGTGATGTGAGGCAGTAATGTAACCATTACACCATCCGTGATAACCCCGTATATATAACACATGGTGGGAATAGAACCCATGACCTCAGCGCTGTGAGGCAGTAATGCTATAACCATTACACCATCCGTACTGCCCCGTATATATAACACATGGTGGGGATAGAACCCATGACCTCAGCGCTGTGAGGCAGTAATGTAACCATTACACCATCCGTACTGCCCCGTATATATAACACATGGTGGGGATAGAACCCATGACCTCAGTGCTGTGAGGCAGTAATGCTAACCATTACACCCTCCGTACTGCCCCGTATATATAACACATGGTGGGAATAGAACCCATGACCTCAGCGCTGTGAGGCAGTAATGTAACCATTACACCGTCCGTACTGCCCTGTATATATAACACATGGTGGGGATAGAACCCATGACCTCAGCGCTGTGAGGCAGTAATGTAACCATTACACCATCCGTACTGCCCCGTATATATAACACATGGTGGGAATAGAACCCATGACCTCAGTGCTGTGAGGCAGTAATGTAACCATTACACCGTCCGTATTCACCCATTGATGAATGAATGACCACTGATGAAGATTTCCCGGCCCATGGTGGAGATCGCTGACCATTTATAATCCTAGCAATAAAACGATTGCAAAAAATATGCAAAATAGAAATGCGGTTGGAGAAGGCTGAAGAGGTCACTGATAAAGTAGTTGAATCCTGAAATGATTACTGGCTACAATCCCTATTAGATGTACTGTATCTGTATTCAATATTGCGTTCGGCATTGGGGCATTACCCTGCTCAGAAACATGCCGCCTAGACGGATTAGCATTACAGATTGCAGTCCCCATTATTATGGACTACGTACAATGTGACCCCTTTGTACTAAACCTTGAAAAGCAAAACTCTTCTGCCTATGGAGGTATATAGAAAGGAGTGGGATCTTCTGATCCCCCTCCTGCAGCCTCCCCCTGGCACTGGCTCAGATTCCCGAAATGGAGACTGCATATAAGTCGTGTGAAGTCCCCCAGAGTTTGTTTTAAAAAACACCTATGTACATGTCAGGGAGTTGCCTAATTATTAATACCTAAGCCCCTCAATGAGGCCCTTGCTGGGGTGAGATATATATCGACATTGTTCTTCCTTGTATAAATACAGATGGTGAAATAAATACTCTTAGCATTCTCCTTATCTGTGCTATCATTGTATTTTCTCCATATTATCGTTGTGCAGTGTATGTGCTGCATATACCCTTTGGCTCAGACTATATATAGTAATACATCTCAGCTGTGACCTTCCTGAACCTGGCTTCTTTTAGACATAGTTCGATACATTCTGTGTATTGTTGGATAAGTCCCATGTATGAGTTCTGCAATGGTCTGCTGGCTTAAATCACTAATACCATGTATCAGGGGGGGACTCGCGGCCACACACAAACAGCCCCCCACTCACTACACTGCAATGTCCCCAATCATTCCATCTCTGGAGTACAGAAACTCTGCCATCCTGTGATGTTGCCATGGCTACACCGCATTCTATACCTCCGATTCTGCCCATGTGGGGGGCCACTTTTAGATCCCAAACCAGCCCTTGGGTGTCTCTGTCTGCTGCCCCCTGTATACATAAGGCACTCAGACTGTGGTGGGTATGGTCAGACACAGACTACATATGCCCAGCCTCCGTGGGTGGCATCAGCTGCAGGGAGAGCAAGGTACAAATCCATTAGTGACTGTGGGCCTCATTCAGAGACACATATAGGTCCCACAGCATCAAAGTATATTCATGACAGCTTGGCTGCAGCACATTGGCTGCCTGCAGACTATTGCAGCACATTCGTTACCTGCAGACTATTGCAGCACATTCGCTACCTGCAGACTATTGCACAGCCCAGGTGCAAAAAAAAAAAAAAAAGTAAATATTTAGCACTGTGCCCCAGTTAGATCCCTTCTGGCACTAAAGCGTTAATTGAGGATTCATATGCTGGAACTGTTCCTGGATTTCTTTACACCAAGGTAGTTGCCCTGGGCAACAGAGTTTCAATACCATCTGAGCTTAGTGGATAAATCCCTTTATACACATGTGTGTGTGACACAGAGGGATAAATAGATCTGTGTGTCACAGCACGAGGCTGTTACCTCTCGCAGATCAATGGTGAGAACTAGGGAAGGTCTTTGTATAGCGGAACACAATAATCAGGTGTGACCTTCTCACAAGGACAACGCACACAAAGCTCAGCTCACATCATTGCCCGCACGCCCACGTTCTCAGCACGGCTGCACTGTGCAGAAGACTCCAGCCAGATGTGTCTCCCCAACCGTTGTGGGACTACAATACCCAGCATGCCATGCTATACTTAGGGACAGTTAAGGCATGCACTATCCATAGTCCCGACCTTTAATCCAAACAAGCTCCTGACTACCGATCAAGCTCTGAGATGCCTGTAAGATTTGGTGGTATTTCTGAAATGAATTCTAAATATACGATGCAGAGGTAACGGCAAATTGGTACTTATCCCACAGGGGTACAACAATCCATCTCTCCAACCATATAGAACAGTCACCGACAGCCGTCATGGTGTGAACTACACACCTTCATCATGGGCAAATGACTAATGCCCCCAAAGCATTTTCTAAGCGATCTCACTAGATGACGCCCCAACATCGCTCTGTGTGTAGGGACATAGCGTTAGCGATGGGCAGCCCCGCGCTTCGTTATCGCCCTGGTGATTAATATCCGCTGGATATTAATCTCTTAATCTCCGGTCAGGGCCGATGTTCTTACCGAAGAACACTGGTCCTGACAGATCGCTCAGCACACAGCGCTGCCACATTGCTGTGCAGCGCTGTGTGCTGAGCAATCTTGCTGAGCATTCTGAGCAATCCCCCCATGTGTAGGGCCCCTTTAGATAAGTGACAGCAGCTGCTCTGTATTAGCAGTGTTACAGTGGTGAAATGTTACAGAAGATAATAAAGTGCTAGAACAAGTGTTACACTGATGCCTCGGAGCAGCGCAGCGACAGTAATTCAGCGGAACGCTCAGCAGTGCCCCCCCATGTGTAGGGCCCGTTAGATAAGTGACAGCAGCTGCTCTGTATTAGCAGTGTTACAGTGGTGAAATGTTACAGAAGATAATAAAGTGCTAGAACAAGTGTTACGCTGATGCCTCGGAGCAGCGCAGCGACAGTAATTCAGCGGAACGCTCAGCTATGTGCACAGGTAGCGTATACTGCAAAGGTAGCGGATATTTGATGGAGGGAACCGGGGCGAGAGAGAAGATACTGCAGAAATGTGACCTATTGATACATCAGCCGATCAGACGGCAGGTGGAACGATGGACAGGTAACGACAGATTGTAGGACTATGTCCACTCACCGGCCACGGGCACCTTGGCGGGGAACAGCTTGTTGTCGACGGCCACGCTGATATCAAAGAAGACTTCCTCCTCGTCTCTGTCAGCGTCAAACTGGAGAAACACGGAGAGAGGCCATTACTCACATAGCAATCCACCAATCATATTCTATGGGGGAAATTCACCAAGATGGGAGTTCTATTCACATGGGCAACCAACCAGAATCTACTTCTTTAGCACCTTCTAGAAGATAATAGATAGTATCTGATTGGTTGCCCATAGCAACATCCCATGTTTACATCTTAGTAAATTCCCCCCTCTGATATTTACCTGTCACACAAACCACATCTAGAATGAGTACAAACGTAGACAGAAGAATACGCCAGGTACGATCTATGGCTTCCTGCGCCAGGTACACCAGGTACTATCTATGGCTTCCTGCGCCAGGTACACCAGGTACTATCTATGACTTCCTGCACACAGGATATACTACACGGAACCTGCGCACAGGATATACTACACGGAGCCTGCGCACAGGATATACTACACAGAGCCTGCGCACAGGATATACTACACGGAGCCTGCGCACAGGATATACTACACAGAGCCTGCGCACAGGATATACTACACGGAGCCTGCGCACAGGATATACTACACAGAGCCTGCGCACAGGATATACTACACGGAACCTGCGCACAGGATATACTACACGGAGCCTGCGCACAGGATATACTACACGGAACCTGCGCACAGGATATACTACACAGAGCCTGCGCACAGGATATACTACACGGAACCTGCGCACAGGATATACTACACGGAACCTGCGCACAGGATATACTACACGGAGCCTGCGCACAGGATATACTACACGGAACCTGCGCACAGGATATACTACACGGAGCCTGCGCACAGGATATACTACACGGAACCTGCGCACAGGATATACTACACGGAGCCTGCGCACAGGATATACTACACGGAGCCTGCGCACAGGATATATTACACGGAGCCTGCGCACAGGATATACTACACGGAGCCTGCGCACAGGATATACTACACGGAGCCTGCGCACAGGATATACTACACGGAGCCTGCGCACAGGATATACTACACGGAGCCTGCGCACAGGATATACTACACAGAGCCTGCGCACAGGATATACTACACGGAGCCTGCGCACAGGATATACTACACGGAACCTGCGCACAGGATATACTACACGGAACCTGCGCACAGGATATACTACACGGAACCTGCGCACAGGATATACTACACGGAGCCTGCGCACAGGATATACTTCACTGAGCCTGCACACAGGATATATTACACAGAGCCTGCGCACATTAGTTGCTAGGGGCAACATCCCATCTTCAATAGAACTCACATTTTAATAAATTGACCCCCTAGTGTCAGTTTATATCGCTTATAAATAAACTTGAGACCACGCCCATCAGTATTGAGACCACGCCCATCAGTATTGAGAAGGCCAATCAGTTTTATTAAGCAATTAACTAGAACATGGAAGATAATGAGACTCAGGGATGCCCCCCACATTCTGGGGCCCCTATAATTATATAAATATAGAGGCTGAGATCTATGTCGACACCGAAGCCAAATGCACAGGGTCGGCATTGACGAATGTTTTTGCGGATTTTTTTTCTCCAATTGTGCACGGTAACGTGTGCAGGGCGCAGTGCCAGCGCAGTGTTCACAGTGGAGCGCTGGCCGACACATGGTGAGCAAAGCTCAGGTGTCGACCTGACGCAAAAAAACCTCATGTCGCCAGTTTCATGTATTGACCTTTTCCAGTTCCGACCCAGAGAACGCCCTATCGCTAATAGCGCAGTGATAAATCGCCCCTCTGGGATAACACAAATGTATATACTAAGGAATCTTGTGTTTCTCTGTGTCGGGGACGGTTCCCAGCAGCAGCTGCTCTGCGAATAGACTTGTTACTGCGCCATTTCGGTTTGTGCGCTCGTATTCCGGTAATGACGCCCCTGTCGCTGACTTTTTGGCTTCTCACACCTTCCACTGAGCAGCAGGAACCAGACCGTACAGAGGGGGCGATGCTGCGTTCACTGCACTTGTGCAAAAATCACTAATCGCCGATTATCACACAACTGTGACGCATCCGAGAATAATGTGACCGCATGTCTGAGTGATGGCGGGTTTTGCGTGATGTCACATGAAGGCGTGTGACTCTGAAACCCTGACACCTGTTGGCAGCGAGTGAAATGACATCTACTCGCTTTCGAAGCATTTGCTTTGAGTGGGCTTACTAGTACTATTATATTCTCCCTCTATACCGACATAGATGGTAAAGTAAGAACATGCCAGTCACAAAAAAAAAATGTGTGGAACGCGTCATGTCTACCTTTTGGGCTAGATCTATGGACTGTGGATCTATCACCCGGAACCACTTTGTGGAATGAGGATATTTATACACAATCACGTGTCACGAGGAAACAATCGTGTGGCCTCATGTCACACCCCAGCTAAACATGGCAGCCGTGTGGAGCCCTGGGAGACAGTCACTCATCCAGGCCCCCAGGTGCCCAAACTGGCAATCCGCCCTTCTGGCATTTACCCGCGGGCCAGTTAGTATATGAATACAGGATTTTGGTAGCACAAGCAATACCAGCAATACCAGCAATACCAGCAGGGTGTAACGTCAGTTACTGACGGAGGGGGCAGCTTGTTTCATCCTATATCAATTTAATGTTGTTATTCTGGAGCACAAAGCCAACTGCAACATTGTTTCCACAAATCACTAAATAACAATGAACCTGGCTGCCAGGCTGTATTACAGGGAATGTCTAGGTCGACATTCAAAATGACGACATGTGGAATAAACGTCGACATGCATTAGTCGACACATGGAAAATGGCCAACGTGCATTATGTTGACATGGGAAAAGTCAACATGCTTTTCCTAGGTCAACATGGACCCTGCATAAGCGCGCTTGCCATTTTCTCCTTCTATGCCCACTGGGACGGTGAAGTATGAACAAGTCAGAACCTTTTGATCATGTTGTACACAGAACACCTATTCAGGGGCCACGTGCTCAGGTGTTGACATGGACACCAAAAGAAATTTGAAAAACTCAGGAAGACCTTTTCACGTGTTGACATTTTTGCTCATGTCAACCTTTTGCATGTCCATTTTTGGGGGTTGACCCCTCACTATCTTCTCCCATACGCCTGGTTTCCCCAGCACACAGAGAGTAACACACAATACTGTGGTACACCAGGAGCGGAGGAGAAGACATCAATCATTGTCACATTGTCTCATTATGAGTCGGAGAACATTTATATGTGATTGTTCTCTGAACATGACTGATACTGACAGGGGGCTGACAGGGGGTTGGGGAGGGGGCTGGATACCAAACTGCATGTGCCCAGCTGCAGAGCTCACAAAGGATCCAATCACGTCAGAAACGTCCCGCACATAAATACCACCAGGAACAAAGTTGGATTTGGCTGACTCAGTGCAGCGAGCGACCTGCAGCCTCAGCTCCGCAGACACAGATGCAGGAACAGAGGCGCCGTCATCACCCAAATTCAACTATAGGGGTGTACACATGAGGAGATGTTGCTGAGCGATCTGAGCAATGTAGATTGCTCAGCAAGATCGCTCAGTACACAGCCCTGCACAGCAATGTGCCGGCGCTGTGTGCTGGCGATCTGTCAGGGCCGGTTCTCCCCATTGGGAACACTGGTCCTGACCGGCAATTTATTCAGCATGCTGGATATTAATCACCGGGTGATAGCGACGTGCGGGGCTGCCCATCGTTATCGCTATGGCCCCTACACACGGAGCGATGTAAGTGATAGAGTGAGTGTGTGGCCCCATCAGAGGTGACGAGGGACAGAGCAGGTCTGTGAGTATCGGTGGGTACATTAATGGCCGGCAAGAGTCATTACTGCGGAAGGCTCTGACCATATCTCCTCAGACCCCCAGACCCTTATCATTTCTGACAGTGTAAAAGCCTCCGAATTACTTCCGCAGCCGTTACCGCCATGAGTGAATGTGACATCAAAGTCAAGGAAGCAAACTAGGAAACTGAAATCAGCGGTTAGGACACATGAGGGGGAGATGTATTAAAGAGAGTTAAGGTGGCCATACACACACAGATTTATCTTCAGATCTGGCTGGTTGGTACAAAAACATGGTTATGGATGAGAGCAAATGACAGTTGACCATTTGCTTGGAAATGCTGGAAAACTGACAAACTGTCACTCATCCATAACCATGCATAATCGTGCAAACACACTGAGCGATACCCCCAAGGCCAGGTACACACCGAGCGATGCCCCTAAGGCCAGGTACACACTGAGCGATGCCCCTAAGGGCAGGTACACACCGGGCGATGCCCCTAAGGGCAGGTACACACCGAGCGATGCCCCTAAGGCCAGGTACACACCGGGCGATTCCCCCAAGGCCAGGTACACACCGAGCGATGCCCCTAAGGCCAGGTACACACCGGGCGATGCCCCTAAGGCCAGGTACACACTGAGCGATGCCCCTAAGGGCAGGTACACACCGGGCGATGCCCCTAAGGGCAGGTACACACCGAGCGATGCCCCTAAGGCCATGTACACGCTGGGCGATACCCCTAAGGCCATGTACACACCGGGCGATACCCCTAAGGCCAGGTACACACCGGGCGATATGCCGTCCAGACAATCAGTTCGGAAGCATCTAATGACTGGAATCATCACAAACCTGGTAAGTCACTGATGAGTAAAGTGTTTCCCTCTCATCCATCTGCTGTCTATCGTTTATCATGACCATCCTTAAGATGAACTCTTTGGGACCAATACAATGAGGTGCGAGAGACGTTTTTGAGTTGTACTCCGACCGCAAACTCGCACTCTATTCTCCCTGCAGCCTGCGCACCCCCTGAGCAGGAGAACGCTCAGGGCCAATCTTTATATTAAGATAAACAGTGACTCACTGCAGAACCCCTCAAACAGCCCCCTGATGACTAATTAAGCAAATGCATGTTTTAAATTGGCTTAATATCGGGCCAATAATTGTATGTCTTCATTGGGATTAAAGAATGCCTCAGAGAACCCCAAAAATGTTTATGTACCCCAAAGTGTTTAAATAAAAAAATTGGTTTTGATATTTTTTTTTATTAAAATGGCTTTGAATTACCTCCAAATTCACAATTTTTTCAACTTTAAAAAAAAATGTTATTTCTTATGTAAACGATTTGGACTGCGCATTTGTTGGGTGCTCGCATTAAAGTGTACTGTGCATTTAATGATTCAAGGTGATTATGCAAAACTTGCATCTGTGTGTAATAATCTCTTTGCTCCTGCCCAAAAATATACTGTATGGTAGAACAACCCCATCACAAGACGCAGAAACCTCCCGATCTGCTCTCCACCAATAGGAGACAGCGACAAATTCAGAGATGTACCAAAAACAGACAGCTTACACATCCGGCTGGCAAATGGGATTTGGCATGAAAAGCCGGCGGGCAAATGTACCTGGAATTTATAATCATCAATGTTTCACCATCCGATGGTCAAATCCCTGTTCTCTGACTGACAGGCCGATCCCAAAAACCTGGGGACAGGGCTCTGCAGGAGTCAGAGCTAAGCAAGCAGGGTAAATAATGGCTGTTGTCTAAAGGTGCCCATACACTAGTAAGATTTATCTTCAGATCTGGCTGGTTGGAACAAACACATGGTTATGGATGAGTGACAGTTTGTCAGTTTTCCAGCATTTCCAAGCAAATGGTCAACTGTCATTTGCTCTCCTCCATAACCAGGATTTTGTTTCAACCAGCCAGATCTGAAGATAAATCTTAACTCTCTGAACATCTGCCCACCTGCAGAGCAGCATGGTGTTACCCTTACTGACAACGCAGAACTGAAAATCCGGGGCTTCAAAGAAAACTATTTCCAAATGGCTAGCTGGTACAAATGAAGGGACCACACATAAAAGACCTCTGGAAGCCCCTCACACAGAAGGGAACAACGTATAGATGAGAATATCCTGGTACAAGCGTCCCCTTGTCTAGTATATGGTACGCTCGGCAGCCCACCCCTTATACACAGAACAAAGTCACATGTCCCCTGGGTTCCCACGCCTGTGCTCTAATATAAATATCACAAACCCCGTATTATATTCCCGAGAGCTGCAGCGTTCTCTGCATTTTCCTATCCCCCCTCTGACAGGGCAATCCATCATCGTTACTGCAAATGAAGCACAATTATGTCAGGTGTCGTACTCAGGCAGAAATGTGGCTTTCCCTGGAGTTATCCAGCGAGGAACCTTCTGTGCAGCTGAAACCCTGACATGGATTAGTCGTTCCAATGAGCCTTCACAGACCCAAGCAGGGTACATGTGTGCACATATACTTAGCATACTCCAAGGGGTGTCCCTAGGGGACAGCGGGCCACACCCAGGTGTCACCTGCCGACGGGGTGACACCAAAGTGACGACTCCTCTTCAGCAACTGTAACATTAGATTAAGCCCGTGGCATTGTGTAGGAGTCCGCAGGATTTAGTTTTACCCAGAACGGAACATGGCGTGTGACAAAGTCACAACATAGTAGCACTTTGTATATAGATGCAGACTCTGTCGCACGCAGACTCTGTTGCACACAGACTCTGTCGCACACAGACTCTGTCGTACAAAACAACTTCTTGAGTCTGCAAATATCAGCTGCTCCGCTTAGCGCACTGTCATGTGGTAAGAAAGCTGATATCATCAGACGGTCACTTTCGCTGACAAGAGACAAAGCGTTGGGGGCGAATATCAAGCACCGCCAGCCGGGTCATCGCGTCCGAAAGTTTCTGTCGCAGTGAATAGAATGAAAATCACTATTATGGACACTATTCTGAATGAGAAAGGAAAACTAAGACGAGGAGACCAAGAATCTGAAGGTTCATAGGGCTTTACGGGCTTTACGCCAATGGTTTTTGGTGAGATCTAGTAGATACACAGTCCCCAATTTCAGGAAACAGAAGTTAATGGGGCCACGAGATACAGATACAGTATATGGTGGTTATTCAGTTATGTCTGGATATTTCGGCTAGCTGAAAAAAAATCCAGAGATACTTATTCAATACGGCCATTTTCTGAAGGTTTTTCGCAGTTTCTACGTTGATAATGAAAAAAAATTGCCACTTGAATAGGTCAAATGTAAATTCGACCGAAAATCATTGAAAAGTGCAGTTTTGGGGACTGTGGAAAAAATTGTCACGGAATGAACCCCCCCCTATATGTATGTTCAAGTTTCCATTGGGACACCCCTTAACTATTTGGAATGAAACCAAAGCAAGGTGGTCCTGTTAGATCCTGGCCAGCTTTTAGGAGGGTTAGGGTCTCTTTCAGACCTCACGGTGGAATGAGTTCGGAAGAATTTGAACCCAGGGAGCCTGTTCTGGTTCTACCATTGGACAGACTTAGAAGAAAACTTCACTTTTTGGTAACTTCCGCATCTCAGAAACATACTAGGGGTCCCTGGGTCATAACTCGGATCAGCGCATTCCGCCATGAGGTCCAACCAACCCCAACCCACTAAAACGTAGGGGCCTATGAAGAACAAACAAATATACATATTAGGACTTTAGACCAACCAGTATCCCCACGGCACACACCAGAACACAGATTTGCCAAAGCAGCTTTCTATATCACCTTCAGACTGTATATTGGTTTCTTGCACTGGTGCATTGTGGGCCGTCCTATCTGCATGAAAAACTAGATCAAGCTGAATAAAAGTCACCTCTAAGTCAGATAGACCGCTTTGTTGTGTAGAAAATACATCATTACTTTTGTCTGAAGAATTTCTATCAGCTTGAAAAAATGACATTGCCAAAACCCCTGTGGGCTTACAGAGCCGATGTCATTTGTGGAAAATTTTATTTTTAAAGACCTGTAATCTTTTATTCATGTGTATGTGTGATAGGAAGGGACTAATGTGACTTATACATAACTCTCTGTATAGCGTGGTGTATTGTGCTGATACTATGTAAATAAAAACAATTAAAAGGTTAATGACCAATATATAATACAGTGAGCATTCTACCAACTGCTAAACAATACAGATAGCATTCTAGTAACTGATCCACAATACAGAGAGCATTCCAATGACTGATAAAGAACACACAGTGCATTCCAGTGACTGATTTATACAGTGAACACACCAGGGACTGATAGACAATACATAAAACATTCATAACACAAACAATACAGAGAGCATTTGTGACTAAAACTATTTTGGGAACATTTGTGACTGATACAGAGAGTATTAATGACTTAGAAATAACACAAAGCACATTCTAGTGATGAATACACAATACAGAGAACATTCCAGTGACTGATAAACAATACATAGTGCATTTTTAGTGACATAAACAATACAGAGCAATTAATGACTGATAAACAATACAGAGAGCATTCTAGTGATGGCTAAAAACACACACACACACACACACACAAAATTCCATTGACTGAACAATGCAGTGGTCATTTAAGTGACTGGAAGCAAATACAGGGAACATTCCAATGATAAATTTTCCAGCAATGGGAACCCAGCTCTGTCTTTCCAGCTCCAATGAGGCCTTCCGGGCATTGCCAGGTCCCTGCTGGGTGAAGTGATCTGCAAATGTGCAGACTGGAAGTTATGGATGCACTTGACATCTTAGCGTTGCTTATACACTACACAGAGCCCTACACCTGGTGAAGGTTACAATTTAGCCCAAATAGAAACCTTATACCCCTTTCAGACGCAAATGCCGGTCGCACCGGGGATTAGGACATGGGTCCCAGGAGCGACCCGGCATTTCAGGTCGACCCAGCTTATTGCTGAGTCACTGATATCACATGGGGAAGGGGCGGAGCATCATTGGGGGTGGGAAGGAGGAAGGCCTTGGAGCTGACAGCGCTGCCTCCTCCATAGTGTGAATGGGACCCAGGGCCAGATGGGATACAGCCAAGGATATTAAATGAGCTTAAATGGGAGCTTGTAAAACCATTAATAAAATTATTCAACCAGTCACTAGCTACTGGAGTAATCAAAGAGGGCTGGAAAATTAGCAAATGTAGTCCCACTGCACAAAAGTAGAAGCAAGGAAAAGGTAAGCAACTATCGACCAGTGAGCCTTATATAGGCAGTAGTAGGGAAATTGATGCAAACACTCTTAAAACAGAGAGTTGTAGAATATCTCAAAACCAGCAATTTACAGGATCCGAAACAGCATGGGTTTACTGGGGGAAGATCGGGTCAAACAAATTTTATAGACTTTTTTGACTGGGTGACTAAAGTAATAGATCAAGGTGGGGCTGTAGATGTAGCTTATCTAGACTTTAGCTTTTGACACTGTCCCACATCACAGACTGTTATATAAACTTGAAAGTTTGGGATTAGATTCTAAAGGTGGGCATACAACGAGCCGATTTGGACCGATTTCGGCCGATTGCGATCAATCGGCCCGATAAATCGGACCAAATCGATTCTTCATGACATGGGGTCGGGTCCGATGCGCGGTCCTGTGCGTATCGGACCCGGCCCCAGGGGTCGGACCGACAGGACATACGATGTCAGATCAGTCGGGGTGGGCGGCGGTGACAGTGAGCGCCGTAGCGGTGAGGAGCAGTGGGGCCGGGCGGCTGGGGAGGAAGCAGTGGGGCAGCAGCGTTACCAGATCCGTCGGGGGTGGGGCGGGACGGGCGGCGGTGACCATCAGTCTCCACTGTCCAGCGCTGTAGCGGGCGGGCAGCCGCGGCAATTACAACTTTCAAATAACATGTCAAATGACTGCCCGGCTAATGATTGGCTGAGAGTGCTCTATTTCAGCCAATCAAAAGCCGGAGATTTATTTGACATGTTATTTTAAAGATGTAATAGCTTCCTCCCCAGCCACCCGCCCCCACTGCTCCTCACCGCCCTACAGCTCCCTGTTATTTTTTTTACATGCGATAAATCGCATGGCACATCAAAGTCCTAATCGTATGTGAGCCTCCCAGGGAGCTGCCGGGCGGCTCGGAGGAGAATTGGGTCGGCTCTATGTATGGGGGCCTTAAGATGGTTGAATGGATAAGATCTTGGTTGCAGGATAGAAAACAGAGAGTTGTAGTAAACGGAGTACAGTCAAAGGAGGGAAAGGTTACAAGTGGATTACCCCAGGGATCTGTACTTGGACCGGTGCTTTTTAATATCTTTTTTGGTGATATTGCAAATGGAATTGAATTCGCTCATTGGAACACCCAGCGTTTCATTGGTGCTCCCATGAAGAGGCTGGGAGTTTTCATGGTAATTCCCAGATGAAGCTGAAGCAGGGGGGGGGGGGGGGGGGAGGCAGCTAATGTCAGATGCCCACCCATTTCCCACACAGGGCGCCCGCAGATCAGAGACACCACAGAGGTGTCTCTGATCTGCAAGTGCTTCCAAAATCATTCGATGATCGGCGACCATCGACTAATTTTGTGCCCACATGCAAGGCTGCGAATGGATTATTATACAAATCATCCATTCGCATGCCTGCGGGAAATGGGAAATCGCGCTGTGCAAGGGGGGGGGGGTGTGTGAGCAGCCAAGCAGGTAGCGCCTGGTGGACTCACAAGGCTGGGATATTCGCAATAAAGTTTAATAAGCTACCCAATTACCAGCAACTACACCAAGGAGTATAGACAGTCAGCGTGCTGAGACTGCTACCAGCAGTGAGTATGGACAGTCAGTGTGCTGGGATTGCTATATGTATACTGTCACCATCCATAGGACATACATCCCAAAGTGTTTTTGGGGAATATTACAAAAGTAAATAGAAGTGCACCAACATATATATGACCATGCGAATAGACTAACTGGAAGTGTACAAACATGTATGACCATGCACATATACTAACTGGAAGGGCACCAACGTATATGGCCATGCACAAAGACTAACTGGAAGTGCACCAACATATAAAGCTATAGACTAACTGGAAGTGCACCAACATATATGGCCATGCACATAGACTAAATGGAAGTGCACCAACATACATGGCCATGCGCATAGACTAACTGGAAGTGCACCAACATATATGGCCATGCGCATAGACTAACTGGAAGTGTGCCAACGTATATGGCCATGCACAAAGACTAACTGGAAGTGCACCAACATATAAAGCTATAGACTAACTGGAAGTGCACCAACATATATGGCCATGCACATAGACTAAATGGAAGTGCACCAACATACATGGCCATGCGCATAGACTAACTGGAAGTGCACCAACATATATGGCCATGCGCATAGACTAACTGAAAGTGCGCCTACGTATATGGCCATGCGCATAGACTAACTGAAAGTGCGCCTACGTATATGGCCATGCGCATAGACTAACTGAAAGTGCGCCTACGTATATGGCCATGCGCATAGACTAACTGAAAGTGCGCCTACGTATATGGCCATGCGCATAGACTAACTGGAAGTGTGCCAACGTATATGGCCATGCACACAGACTAACTGGAAGTGCACCAACATATATGGCCATGGCTAAGTGGTGGTATTTAAGTTTTGTATGAGTTATTTAGCTAAAATAACTTTAAAGCTCTTGTTAGGACTCTGAGGGGATCCAAGACAAGAAGTTACCAGGAAGGACAGGCCACGATCCCAACCCTAACTCTGTTAATCTCTCCAGAGGTTACAATCACCTGCAGAGCTAAGATTTCACCTATAATAGCCATGTTTGAAGGGGTAAATTAGGTTTACCCCAACCCCGGTGCCACCAGGACTTTGCAAGGAAACAAGGTGTCCACCGTGTCCAGAGCGGACAAGATGGAAACTAACTAAAACCCATAAAAATGGGGGGAAAAAACTAAATGTGGGACAACTGTCCTCCACAGGAAGGGATCATCCAGCAGACCAACGTACAATTTTATAATAATTAACCCCTACATAGGTCAGAAACACCAGGGAGTTGAGTGGAAGAATATGGGAGCAATCCTCCACTGAACTCCCAGAAATGTAACAATGCAAGATGATGTTATCCAAATAAGTAATTCCTCACACCCACAATTGTAACTACAGAAACACAGCTGGATGTAAACAGTGTTTCCTGGCTAATGGCATAAATGAAACAATGCATGAAGATGTTAATAATACACAATATAACCCGTGTGGAGCTGGATGGCAAAACCCCTAATAAGTGAGAACATATAGCTCCATACAGATAAACTCTAACAGAAATACTGTCGATGGAAAAACCAGCACTTCGCTTAATCCTCTGCAGAACGGAAAGCACCAGGAACACCGGACCAAGGCAGGGTTAGGAGGGCTGAGGAATATGGCTGATGACCAGACAACAGATTCAGACAGACTGCACCAAGACAGAGAAACAGGCTGCACTAGGAGAATCACAGCACCTTGGTGAAAGGCAGCATGGGAAATAAAGGAAACACTCCCAATCAGAATAGCCAAGACTGACAAGCCCTGCACCCCCACGGTGGTGGGGAGGCGCTGAGAAGGTGTGGGCGCCGGGGGGGGGGCTATTGTTACCCGCTGTTGTCTGCCCCCGCCACCAGCGCTCCTGCCGCTAATAAAAAACAATCCCCTCCCCCGTAGGGTTAACAAACCCCCCCGGGGTGTCGGGTCCCAGCTCTCCTGGACCCAGCTGCTAATAAAAAGTGACACTCGGAAAATGGCTGCCCCCATACAGCAGACCGTTTCCTCTAGAATCCTCAAAAACTGTCTGCATTATGGGGGCAGCCATTTTCCGAGCGTCACTTTTTATTAGCAGTCGGAGCCGGGACCAGACAGAAGCACCGGTGGCAGGAGGTACTGGCCGCAGGGTGTGTGTGTGTTAACCCTAAGGGGGGGGGGGGGGTTTGTTAACCCTCCTTGGGGGGGGTGGGGGGGGCTGCCCAAATTTGCGACAGGGGGGGGCGCAAATGTAATAGTGACGCCACTGTTTTTTTGCTTAAAAACCAAGAAACAAAAGGAGAGTTCCTGATAAATAAATTTTATTATTTTATATTTATTGTGATATTTAATGAGTTGCGTTTGGGGAACCACCTGCCTCTCTGCTGTGGGCATGAGTCTGGGGGGCGCCCCAGGAATGAACAGTTAGCAAATCATAGCAGTTCTCCAAAACACACGTGCCTCACTAGAAGGGGGATGCTACATATATATACACATAGAGAGAGAGACAGAGAGAGAGAGAATAAGTCACAGTGACATTAGTGATAATAACGAGAGCAAGTCTTCCCATTGTACCCTCAGATTTGATGCCGTGAGCGTTAGTTGCTACCATCAGTTAACACAAACTTTTGTTACACTTTATTAAGGCCTCTTCCTGTCCTATCGGCTGGTTGCCATGGTAACACTTATAGAACACGCAGCGATATGCAAGTCAGAAACATAGCGATTCCCGACTCCTTCCTCACTGCTCATCACCTAGTATACGGGGAGAGGGGTCTGCTATGCCGGAGAGAATGTGGTCCAGGTCATGTGCGAGCCGGTGATATAATGTACATTACCGGGTGCCACATTACAGGAGATGATATTTGGAAAAGGCTAGCCGGCGTTATAAATTGCTGAATTTCCCTCAATCTCTTCCTTAATTGGGTCTAGAACTCTGCAGAGGAAAATAAGTTGTCAGTCAGCGGTAATTACTGGCTGGGAAACGGCTTCCCGTAGACTGGGGCCGCTGGCGGATCTCTTCTCCCACTACAGGGTCACAGACACGTTCTCAATATTTTAAGATTTATATTTGTGTTGCTGAATATAAGTTACTGTAATTAATGCAGGTAGAGGTTCTAGTAATGAGATACTAGGATAGACAATGGGCCTAATACACACCTGCTCGCTGCTTTTTTCAGAGCCCAGCGATCAGGCCGCCCCACCAGAGTGAAATCCCACCCTGCACAAGCCTGCAAATTGCTTAGCGCCTCTCGTGAAAATATTGCAGCCCTGAGATTTGCTGCAAATCCATTCACAACCTGCGCACCATGTAATGATTCCCCAGTGTGTGCGTAGCCCAGGACTTACTCAGCGGCTGTGATAGGATCAGGCTGATCGGGGGCGGAGCTGACATCACATGACTTCCTCTCACACACCTGACCACGCCTGCATTATCCCTGACACTCCCAGATAACAGCCGCGCACCATGTAATGATTCCCCAGTGTGTGCAGTGTGTGCGTAGCCCAGGACTTACTCAGCGGCTGTGATAGAATCAGGCTGATCGGGGGCGGAGCTGACATCACATGACTTCCCCTCATACACCTGGCCACGCCTGCGTATTACCTGACACTCCCAGATAACAGCCGCTCACCATGTAATGATTCCCCAGTGTGTGCAGTGTGTGCGTAGCCCAGGACTTACTCAGCGGCTGTGATAGAATCAGGCTGATTGGGGGCGGAGCTGACATCACATGACTTACCCTCACACACCTGGCCACGCCTGCGTATTACCTGACACTCCCAGATAACAGCCGCTCACCATGTAATGATTCCCCAGTGTGTGCAGTGTGTGCGTAGCCCAGGACTTACTCAGCGGCTGTGATAGAATCAGGCTGATCGGGGGCGGAGCTGACATCACATGACTTCCCCTCATACACCTGGCCACGTCTGTGTATTACCTGACACTCCCAGATAACAGCCGCTCACCATGTAATGATTCCCCAGTGTGTGCAGTCTGTGCGTAGCCCAGGACTTACTCAGCGGCTGTGATAGAATCAGGCTGATCGGGGGCGGAGCTGACATCACATGACTTCCCCTCACACACCTGGCCACGCCTGCGTATTACCTGACACTCCCAGATAACAGCCGCTCACCATGTAATGATTCCCCAGTGTGTGCAGTCTGTGTGTAGCCCAGGACTTAAGGGGTGTACACACGGAGCTAATTTTTGCTATTTTCTAAGCAATCTGACTAGATTGCTTAGAAAGTAAGCACAGATCTCTCCGTGTGTATGCTCCGAGAGATTAAATATCTCTTGCTAACTAAGTCAGTGCATGCAGTCAAAATCTAGTCAAATTGCTTAGCAAATGACTGCAAATCTCTCTGTGTGTGCAGAATGAGAGATACTGATCACAATCTCCCATTCTGAACCATTACCCTGACTTTTTTTGCTTAAGCAAAATTGCTTAGAAAAATCGCTTAGCAAAATCACATAGCACAAATCTCTGCATGTGTATGTGCTCCCCATGGGAGATCTTGACACCAGCAAAATTGCTTAGCAAAATAGCTTAGCAAAATTGCTTAGCACAGATCTCTACGTGTGTATGCCCCTTTACTCAGTGGCTGTGATAGAATCAGGCTGATCGGGGGCGGAGCTGAGATCACATGACTTCCCCTCACACACCTGGCCACGCCTGCGTATTACCTGACACTCCCAGATAACAGCCGCTCCCCATGTAATGATTCCCCAGTGTGTGCAGTGTGTGTGTAGCCCAGGACTTACTCAGCGGCTGTGATAGAATCAGACTGATCGGGGGAGGAGCTGACATCACATGACTTCCCCTCACACACCTGGCCACGCCTGCGTATTACCTGACACTCCCAGATAACAGCCGCTCACCATGTAATGATTCCCCAGTGTGTGCAGTGTGTGTGTAGCCCAGGACTTACTCAGCGGCTGTGATAGAATCAGGCTGATCGGGGGCAGAGCTGATGTCACATGACTTCCCCTCATACACCTGGCCACACCTGCGTATTCCCTGACACTCCCAGATAACAGCCGCTCACCATGTAATGATTCCCCAGTGTGTGCAGTCTGTGTGTAGCCCAGGACTTAAGGGGTGTACACACGGAGCAAATTTTTGCTATTTTCTAAGCAATCTGACTAGATTGCTTAGAAAGTAAGCACAGATCTCTCCGTGTGTATGCTCCGAGAGATTAAATATCTCTTGCTAACTAAGTCAGTGCATGCAGTCAAAATCTAGTCAAATTGCTTAGCAAATGACTGCAAATCTCTCTGTGTGTGCAGAATGAGAGATACTGATCACAATCTCCCATTCTGAACCATTACCCTGACTTTTTTTGCTTAAGCAAAATTGCTTAGAAAAATCGCTTAGCAAAATCACATAGCACAAATCTCTGCATGTGTATGTGCTCCCCATGGGAGATCTTGACACCAGCAAAATTGCTTAGCAAAATAGCTTAGCAAAATTGCTTAGCACAGATCTCTACGTGTGTATGCCCCTTTACTCAGTGGCTGTGATAGAATCAGGCTGATCGGGGGCGGAGCTGAGATCACATGACTTCCCCTCACACACCTGGCCACGCCTGCGTATTACCTGACACTCCCAGATAACAGCCGCTCCCCATGTAATGATTCCCCAGTGTGTGCAGTGTGTGTGTAGCCCAGGACTTACTCAGCGGCTGTGATAGAATCAGACTGATCGGGGGAGGAGCTGACATCACATGACTTCCCCTCACACACCTGGCCACGCCTGCGTATTACCTGACACTCCCAGATAACAGCCGCTCACCATGTAATGATTCCCCAGTGTGTGCAGTGTGTGCGTAGCCCAGGACTTACTCAGCGGCTGTGATAGAATCAGGCTGATCGGGGGCAGAGCTGATGTCACATGACTTCCCCTCATACACCTGGCCACACCTGCGTATTCCCTGACACTCCCAGATAACAGCCGCTCACCATGTAATGATTCCCCAGTGTGTGCAGTCTGTGTGTAGCCCAGGACTTACTCAGCGGCTGTGATAGAATCAGGCTGATCGGGGGCGGAGCTGAGATCACATGACTTCCCCTCACACACCTGGCCACGCCTGCGTATTACCTGACACTCCCAGATAACAGCCGCTCACCATGTAATGATTCCCCAGTGTGTGCAGTGTGTGCGTAGCCCAGGACTTACTCAGTGGCTGTGATAGAATCAGGCTGATCGGGGGTGGAGATGATGCATACCCTTCAACATTGTCCATTCCATTAGGTACAAAATGCTCTGTTCCTGAACTTTCCTACCAGTGGCAGTTACAGAGGTGGGGCTCCAGCACAGTCCAATATTCAAAGAGGGGGGGGGGTCACATCAACTGCCAGTGAGTCCAGGACAGTGATGTTTGGGGTGGCAGTAGGTGTGACTCCCCTTTTTGAATATTGGACTGTGCTGCAGGCTCACATCTGTAACTGCCACTGACAGGGAAGTCAAGGAACAGAGCATTTTGTACCTAATGGAATGGGTCATGTTGGAGGGTATGGTGATGTCACATGACTTCCCCTCACACACCTGGCCACGCCTGCATTATCCCTGACACTCCCAGATAATAGCCGCTCACCATGTAATGATTCCCCAGTGTGTGCAGTCTGTGCGTAGCCCAGGACTTACTCAGCGGCTGTGATAGTATCAGGCTGATCGGGGGCGGAGCTGATATCACATGACTTCCCCTCACACACCTGGCCACGCCTGCGTATTACCTGACACTCCCAGATAACAGCCGCTCACCATGTAATGATTCCCCAATGTGTGCAGTCTGTGTGTAGCCCAGGACTAACTCAGCGGCTGTGATAGAATCAGGCTGATCGGGGGCGGAGCTGATGTCACATGACTTCTTCTCATACACCTGGCCACACCTGCGTATTACCTGACACTCCCAGATAACAGCCGCTCACCATGTAATGATTCCCCAGTGTGTGCAGTGTGTGTGTAGCCCAGGACTTACTCAGCGGCTGTGATAGAATCAGGCTGATCGGGGGCGGAGCTGATGTCACATGACTTCCCCTCATACATCTGGCCACACCTGCATATTCTCTGACACTCCCAGATAACAAGATTTGCCATTTTTTTACCACAGACTTGAATGAACCCTTATGTGGGAAGGTATTACCGTGTGCAGCCTCCTGCATCCAGGCCACACCCTCTATGCCATCAGCATTGCTGCACTACAGGGGTCTGATCACTAGAGCGGCGCTGTAGAGTATGAGCACTTAGACCCTACAGCGCATACGTGGTCTATCAATAATAGCTCTGCAAATTGGTCCGAATCGGGCCCTTAGTTCCCATCTGCCCCGAGCAGATAAATGAAGATGGTAGGTTGCTACGGGCAACGTGTACACGTTATCTCTACAAGGACTGAATTCATACTGTGAGCTTTGATGGCATAATCCGTTAGAACGATGGCGTCTCACACTAAACGCGCCTGATAACCGTACAATGTCTGCGTGTAACAGAAGCAGCGTGACGTTCCGCAGACTTCCCTGCGGTAACAGAAGCGTCTCTCTGATATCTGGAGATAGAGATGTTATCATCCGTGTCTCCATCTGTTTCCCGCGGCTGGATCACAAATGGCAGGAAACAATTTACATGACATTCATCAGCGGAATGGAGTCTGGGCCTGCTCTGCGGCAGGTGTGAGAGACGTTATGGTTTGTGACGGGATTATAAGTGCGTCCGATAGTACGCAGCACATTCCAAGCAACACTTTTCCCTTCCATAAATAGTAACGTTTTCCTTTTGACATTTTAAACAGAAACCTTCCACAATTGTAGTGTCGACTTGTTCACCGTTGGCTTTGTGACTGTTGACATGACTACATACCAGCTTTTTAGAGACATCTAAGTATTAGCAGCTCCTAGTATAAGCTATACCTGCGCTACTGCTGCTGGAGAGACGGGTACCATGCCACTACGCAGACCATAGGCTAATATGGCTAATGGTTGGCATCAGCTGCTGGTGCCAAGCTTGGTAGATTTGGCCGCTGCTGTGGGAGCCCGGGGACGTGGAGGTGGCGCTCGCTTGGAGAGGCAGCAAGAAGGTTTGTGCTATTGTCACATGTGAATGATAATCCCACTATACAAGAGTGTCAGCTCTGGGAACAAGTGTAATGACTGCCAGTGTAACTAAGGAGTCTATGTACTGAGCCTTGAAGCGAGATAAATTAAAGGAGACAATGCTCCAGCCAACCAGCTCCTCACTGCCATGTTACAGGCTGTCAAAAATGACAGTTGGTAGCAGATTGGTTGGTAATTTATCATCACTCCAAACATTATGTCTGATGAGAGGCCAACAGCTACTAATCATGTCCCTGTACACCCGGGCCTGATCCGGCTCCCAACGTTATAGCGGCAAATGCTGCAAGGGCCTCTTTGTTGAAGCCGCACTGCCACGGGGCATGATCTGGTTGGCGGTGGCGCAGATGATCTTATGTTGCATCCTCGGACGCAGTTTGTATCAGCAATACAGCAGAATGTGACATCTCCACCTGTGTTACTGTATTATTGGCCTAATTCAGGTTGGCCCGCAGTTGTGCGGCAGGAGGGGTGCTGACGGGGCAGCGACACAGCGTTGAGTGGATGTGTTATCTGGACCATTTTCACAAGCAGGAGATCGTCTGATAGAACAGAGCGAATGACTGACATCTTGGACAACCTTCTCCTCGGATCGTGTTCCCTCTAAGCTTCTTTTGCAGGGTGCCGCACCCTGCCCATTTTTAAAACCTCAAAATGCACCCTGCCCTTTTTGTGTGTGGCACTGTGCGCCCTTACGCTGCCCCTACCACGCTGACATGCCGCACCAACTTTTGGTGTGTGCCATCATGTGCAATGGGTATTACAGTGTATGTCATGGGCATGATGGTGTGTGGTATAATGTGTAAAGGCATTACAGTGTATGGTATAATGTGTCATTGTCATTACGACAGAATATGTAATTGGCATAGCAGAGTAGGACACTGTTTAATGGGCGTATTCCGAATGCAGGGTGCAATTTTTATATATTTGTTTTTCTTGTTTCTAATGTAAATTTCTAATATAAAATGTGCCCTCCCGATTGAAAAAAGTGCCTTGCCCGGTGGTCAGCGCCCTGCCCGGTGGTCAGCGCCTAGATTGCAGACTATCAGGGATACATTGTATGGATTAGGTGTCAGTGTCTTACATTGTCCTAAATGTGCTGGGGGTCCACAGTCTTGGCTGGAGCGGGAGATAGGACTTTTTAATAGATCTGTATTGAAAATCCATCATAACATTGGACAATGCAAATACCTTTCTCAGTTCCTCCTTTCATGTTCCCCGTCCTCTGTGTTTTCCTAATCCTTAGAGAGCCTCAAAGCTTTGTTGATGGGGGTAAAGTGAATGAACTGAAATTACCATTGACGCCTGTTTTCAAAGGGACTGTTCTAGTAATTGGGGCGAGCGAAGAGACACCTGACAGGTGCACTTACTGGATTTCATTGTGTCTGACGCACACAAATACATTACGCTTCTCATAATGCCTCATACAATGAGACTGGCCCCTTGGCAGTGGTAGAAGGAGCGGCGGTCCAAGCCCCTTACACAAACCAACTCCCCCTCGGTATTAATCCTGGATGAGACATGAGTCAGGAACGTCAGACTGTGGTTTAGGCTTGTTGAAATTCACATCGATAATGTCAAAACCTGCAAAAGGTCAACAGAATGTCGGCATCTGACACGCTATGTTTTTATAATGTCAACATAACTAGGAGATTGTGGGTTAGGGTTTCAGTTGGAGACAGAAGACATTCAATAGGTTGACATTATGAAAATGTTGACAGAATCCACATTGTTAGTATGAACATGTCATGCTTTGTGTTGACATATCCAAATTGACATTCTGAACAGGTTCAGTGACATTCTCATGTCAAAACAATGAATGTCACATATACACCGAAACCATTGGCCAAGAACTAAAAATATCATGTGAACATACAATAATAGTAAATACAAGGTAAGTATCCGATATCCAAATTATTCCAAAAACCATACATGGCACAAAGTGCTACTGGGGGCATGCTATGTAACTGGCACTACTGGGGGGCATGATATGTAACTGGCACTACTGGGGGGGCATGATATGTAACTGGCACTACTGGGGGGGCATGATATGTAACTGGCACTACTGGGGGGGCATGATATGTAACTGGCACTACTGGGGGGCATGATATGTAACTGGCACTACTGGGGGGCATGATATGTAACTGGCACTACTGGGGGGCATGATATGTAACTGGCACTACTGGGGGACATGATATGTAACTGGCACTACTGGGGGGGCATGATATGTAACTGGCACTACTGGGGGGGGCATGATATGTAACTGGCACTACTGGGGGGGGGCATGATATGTAACTGGCACTACTGGGGGGGCATGATATGTAACTGGCACTACTGAGGACATGATATGTAACTGGCACTACTGGGGGGGCATGATATGTAACTGGCACTACTGGGGGGGCATGATATATAACTGGCACTACTGGGGGGGCATGATATGTAACTGGCACTACTGGGGGGGCATGATATGTAACTGGCACTACTGGGGGGGCATGATATGTAACTGGCACTACTGGGGGCATGATATGTAACTGGCACTACTGGGGGGCATGATATGTAACTGGCACTACTGGGGGGCATGATATGTAACTGGCACTACTGGGGGACATGATATGTAACTGGCACTACTGGGGGCATGATTTGTAACTGGCACTACTGGGGGCATGATATGTAACTGGCACTACTGGGGGCATGATATGTAACTGGCACTACTGGGGGCATGATATGTAACTGGCACTACTGAGGACATGATATGTAACTGGCACTACTGAGGACATGATATGTAACCGGCACTACTGGGGGGCATGATATGTAACCGGCACTACTGGGGGCATGATATGTAACCGGCACTACTGGGGGCATGATATGTAACCGGCACTACTGGGGGCATGATACGTCACTGGCACTACTGAGGGCATGATACGTCACTGGCACTACTGAGGGCATGATACATCACTGGCACTACTGAGGGCATGATACATCACTGGCACTACTGAGGGGCATGATACGTCACTGGCACCACTGAGGACATGATACGTAACTGGCACCACTGAGGACATGATCCGTAACTGGCACCACTGGGAACATGATCCGTAACTGGCACCACTGAGGACATGATATGTAACTGGCACTACTGAGGACATGATATGTAACTGGCACTACTGAGGACATGATATGTAACTGGCACTACTGGGGACATCTGTAACAGCACTACTGAGGACAGGATATGTAACTGGCACTACTGAGGACATGATACGTAACTGGCACTACTGAGGACATGATACGTAACTGGCACTACTGAGGACATGATATGTAACTGGCACTACTGAGGACATGATATGTAACTGGCACTACTGGGGGGGCATGATATGTAACTGGCACTACTGGGGGGGCATGATATATAACTGGCACTACTGGGGGGGCATGATATGTAACTGGCACTACTGGGGGGGCATGATATGTAACTGGCACTACTGGGGGGGCATGATATGTAACTGGCACTACTGGGGGGCATGATATGTAACTGGCACTACTGGGGGGCATGATATGTAACTGGCACTACTGGGGGGCATGATATGTAACTGGCACTACTGGGGGACATGATATGTAACTGGCACTACTGGGGGCATGATTTGTAACTGGCACTACTGGGGGCATGATATGTAACTGGCACTACTGGGGGCATGATATGTAACTGGCACTACTGGGGGCATGATATGTAACTGGCACTACTGAGGACATGATATGTAACTGGCACTACTGAGGACATGATATGTAACCGGCACTACTGGGGGGCATGATATGTAACCGGCACTACTGGGGGCATGATATGTAACCGGCACTACTGGGGGCATGATATGTAACCGGCACTACTGGGGGCATGATACGTCACTGGCACTACTGAGGGCATGATACGTCACTGGCACTACTGAGGGCATGATACATCACTGGCACTACTGAGGGCATGATACATCACTGGCACTACTGAGGGGCATGATACGT
Source organism: Crinia signifera (assembly GCF_055691185.1). Taxonomy (NCBI): domain Eukaryota; kingdom Metazoa; phylum Chordata; class Amphibia; order Anura; family Myobatrachidae; genus Crinia; species Crinia signifera. The sequence continues at coordinate 172,852,693 of NC_139224.1, read as the reverse complement.
CACTGGCACCACTGAGGACATGATACGTAACTGGCACCACTGAGGACATGATCCGTAACTGGCACCACTGGGAACATGATCCGTAACTGGCACCACTGAGGACATGATATGTAACTGGCACTACTGAGGACATGATATGTAACTGGCACTACTGAGGACATGATATGTAACTGGCACTACTGGGGACATCTGTAACAGCACTACTGAGGACAGGATATGTAACTGGCACTACTGAGGACATGATACGTAACTGGCACTACTGAGGACATGATACGTAACTGGCACTACTGAGGACATGATATGTAACTGGCACTACTGAGGACATGATATGTAACTGGCACTACTGAGGACATGATATGTAACTGGCACTACTGAGGACATGATATGTAACTGGCACTACTGGGGACATCTGTGACAGCACTACTGAGGACATGATACGTAACTGGCACTACTGTGGACATCTGTAACAGCACTACTGAGGACATGTTATATACTGTAACTGGCACTACTGGGGAAATGATATGTAACTGGCACTACTGGGGACATCTGTAACAGCACTACTGAGGACATGTTATATAACTGGCACTACTGGGGAAATTATATGTAACTGAGACTACTGGGGAAATCTGTAATGGCACTACTGAGGACATGATATATAACTGGCACTACTGAGGACATGATATGTAACTGGCACTACTGGGGACATCTGTAACAGCACTACTGAGGACAGGATATGTACCTGGCACTACTGAGGACATGATACGTAACTGGCACTACTGAGGACATGATACGTAACTGGCACTACTGAGGACATGATATGTAACTGGCACTACTGAGGACATGATATGTAACTGGCACTACTGGGGACATCTGTGACAGCACTACTAAGGACAGGATATGTAACTGGCACTACTGAGGACATGATACGTAACTGGCACTACTGGGGACATCTGTAACAGCACTACTGAGGACATGTTATATACTGTAACTGGCACTACTGGGGAAATGATATGTAACTGGCACTACTGGGGACATCTGTAACAGCACTACTGAGGACATGTTATATAACTGGCACTACTGGGGAAATGATATGTAACTGAGACTACTGGGGAAATCTGTAATGGCACTACTGAGGACATGATGTATAACTGGCACTACTGAGGACATGATATATAGCTCTCACTACTGGGGACATCTGTAACAGCACTACTGAGGACATGATATGTAACTGGCACTACTGGGGACATGATATGTAACGGGCACTACTGGGAGACATGATATGTAACTGGCACTACTGGGAGACATGATATGTAACTGACATTACTTAGGACAGGGTTCGCCAACCCGTCGCTCGCGAGCGACGGGTAGCTCGCCGGGACCTTTCCAGTAGCTCGGGGCTGTTTAAGTGACCTCCTGCCGCGTAGCGGTACCTTGCTTGACGGCAGGAGGTCAGAAAGTGTTTTAATGCTGCGTCCTCCTGACGTCCCCAGCGCACTTTCTTCATCCTCACTTGGCGGCAAGAGGTCTCTGAATGTGACTTCATGCCGCGTCCTCCTGACGTCCCCAGCGCACGTTCTCATCGACGCCACGGCCACAGCCTCTGCTCAGCGTGATTGATGTCTGCTCCGGTCCTGCGCCACAGCCTCTGCTCAGACTTACATGAGGTAAAAAAAAAATGAAAACTGTGTGCGCACAGTGTGTGGGGCATATGTATAATGGAGCATCACAGTGGGGCACATGTATAATGGAGCATCACAGTGGGGCATATGTATACTGGAGCATCACAGTGGGGCACATGTATAATGGAGCATCACAGTGGGGCATATGTATTATGGAGCATCACAGTGGGGCATATGTATTATGGAGCATCACAGTGGGGCATATGTATTATGGAGCATCACAGTGGGGCACATGTATAATGGAGCATCACAGTGGGGCATATGTATTATGGAGCATCACAGTGGGGCATATGTATTATGGAGCATCACAGTGGGGCATATGTATTATGGAGCATCACAGTGGGGCATATGTATTATGGAGCATCACAGTGGGGCACATGTATTATGGAGCATCACAGTGGGGCACATGTATAATGGAGCATCACAGTGGGGCATATGTATTATGGAGCATCACAGTGGGGCACATGTATAATGGAGCATCACAGTGGGGCATATGTATTATGGAGCATCACAGTGGGGCATATGTATAACGGAGCATCACAGTGGGAAATATGTATAATGGAGCATCACAGTGGGGAATATGTATAATGGAGCATCACAGTGGAGCATTACAGTGGGGCATATGTATTATGGAGCATCACAGTGGGGCATATGTATAATGGAGCATCACGATGTGGGGCATATGTATAATGGGCATCACGGTGTGCGGCATATGTATAATGGGCATCACGATGTGGGGCATATGTATAATGGACATCATGTGTGTGGCATATGTTAAATTCAGCGTCACGCTGTGGGATGTTTGCATAATGGAGCGTCACGTTGTGGGGCATATGTACTGTATAATGGGCATATGTATAATGGGCATCATGTGTGTGGCATATGTATAATGGAGCATCACAGTGCGGGGCATATGTATAATGGGCATCACAGTATGCGGCATAGGTATAATGGGCATCAAAGACTGCACTATTGGGGTCATATGTGTATCACATCTCCATTTTCCATGGCCGCACCACATGTGGCTACAGCTCTTAGAGAGCTGACCATGCCCTCAAAAAATGGGGGATGTAGCCTCGCAGGAGTTCCACGGTAGTAGGTGAACCCTCTAATTTTGGGCGCGTGCCTTCGGCACGCGCAGATGTCTCCTCTGCCTCGTGTTGGGAGGTATGTTTGTGACATATTGGACATTGCAGTGTGTGGCATAAGGTGTCAGGGGCATTACGGTGTGTGGCATAATGTGTAAAGGGCATTTTTTGGGATATTATGCAGGTTTTAAATTTTTTTTAAATTTAGTAGCTCTTCGGGCGGTTTATTTTGTCGCGAGTAGCTCCCACCCCGAAAAAGGTTGGAGACCACTGACTTAGGACATGATATGTAACTGGCACTAAATATGCGCAAGAAAATGATTGCTTGGCTAAGTACCTGAGATAGGACACGAACTTTGATTCATGTTTTGAAACTTTGTTTAATGCACAAATAAAATATATTTGTGTGTATTTCATGTGTTTGATGTTGTTATACAACATAAATGCAATATACCGCAAAATACATAATTGAAATATAAAAATATTCTGAAATACGGAATAATCCGTTATCCAAAATTCTTCTGGTTCTGAGCATTTAGGATAAGGGACACTCAACCTGTAGCTGTGATACTGTTTCAGGACAGCGGTTCACAACCAGAACTCTGCAGACTGGTTGGGGGTACAGCAAAATAATATCGGTAATGGTGGAAGAAGAGGAAGAAGTCTCCCGATGGCAGAAGAAGTCTCCCGACGCCATGGAGATGAACCGCATAGCGTCACTTACGATTCCATCTACAGCGGCATCAGCGTCTCCTCATGCTTTTGCCTGCCACTAATCCACTGGGAGCTGACTTCGCTGCCCTCAGACATCAGCGATCATCTGACCCGCGCTGACACGGATGGGCATTAATCCTACAGGTGTTAGCCAGAACCCCGGGGACAGTACACAGCCAGCGGCCAGACACAGAGGGGCCTGGTTCCTGACCGCACACTACTCCTCTGCTACCGGAGACAGCACACAGCCAGCGGCCAGACACAGAGGGGCCCGATTCCTGACCACACACTACTCCTCCGCTACCGGAGACAGCACCCAGCCAGCGGCCAGACACAGAGGGGCCCGATTCCTGACCGCACACTCCTCCTCCGCTACCGGAGACAGCACACAGCCAGCGGCCAGACACAGAGGGGCCTGATTCCTGACCGCACACTACTCCTCCACTACCGGAGACAGTACACATCCAGCGACCAGACACAGAGGGACCCAATTCCTGACCAAACACTACTCCTCCGCTACCGGAGACAGTACACAGCCAGCGGCCAGACACAGATTGACCCGATACCTGACCGCACACTACTCCTCCGCTACCGGAGACAGTACACAGCCAGCGGGCAGACACAGAGGAGCCTGATTCTTGACCGCACACTACTCCTCCACTACCGGAGACAGTACACAGCCAGCGGCCAGACACAGAGGGGCCCGATTCCTGACCGCACACTACTCCTCCACTACCGGAGACAGCACACAGCCAGACACAGAGGGGCCCGATTCCTGACCACACACTCCTCATCCTCTACCGGAGACAGTCCACAGCCAGCGGCCAGACACAGAGGGATCCGATTCCTGACCGCACACTACTGCTCTGCTACCAGAGACAGTACACAGCCAGCGGCCAGACACAGAGGGGCCCGATTCCTGACCGCACACTACTCCTCCGCTACCGGAGACAGCACACAGCCAGCGGCCAGACACAGAGGGACCCGATTCCTGACCGCACACTACTCCTCCGCTACCGGAGACAGCACACAGCCAGCGGCCAGACACAGAGGGGCCCGATTCCTGACCGCACACTACTCCTCCGCTACTAGAGACAGTACACAGCCAGCGGCCAGACACAGAGGGGCCTGATTCCTGACCGCACACTACTCCTCCACTACCGGAGACAGTACACATCCAGCGACCAGACACAGAGGGACCCAATTCCTGACCAAACACTACTCCTCCGCTACCGGAGACAGTACACAGCCAGCGGCCAGACACAGAGGGGCCCGATTCCTGACCGCACACTACTCCTCAGCTACTTCTTATAGAAGGACACACATAACGCTCACTTCCTCTCCACTCAGAAGTACTGAGAGGGGGGCTACTCATAAATGAAAAGCATAATCAAGGGGTACAGGAGTGAATAAAGGTTGGGAACTGCTGTGTTAGGACATAAGTATGACAGTACAAGTCAGTGAGGACCAGATAATGTAACACAGATAATGTACAGTAACACAGAGGCCCTGTCCAAGGTGCTGAAACCAGGCAAACACAGGGGTAGATTTATGAAGCAGTGATAAGAGAGGAGAAGTGATACAGTGCCTGGTAATTTTTCACCGGCCAGTCAGCTCCTATTTCAACCCAGCCTGTAACTTAACAGTCAGGAGCTGATTGGCCAGTGATAAAGTACCAGGCACTTTATCACTTCTCCTCCCTTATTACTGCTTCATAAATCTAACCCACAGTATTGTAACTACAACGTGATCCCATAGCTTTTCCTGGGATGTGGATGATAGATCGACACCAAAAGGTTGCCATTGACAAAGCATCGACACAAGCACAAGGTGGACATCTCAGTGGTTGACATGAGTTTTTTTTTACAAATATTTTTGTACTTTTTATGATCCATGTGATCTACAGAGTCTAGATCGACAGTCAATAGGTAAACACCCATAGCAACATCCCATGTGAAAACTCTCATCTTAGTAAATTTCCCACTCTCAATCCCTTGTGCAGCCCCAGGAACGGTGTGCATGCGCAATATAGAACTAAGCCGCTCCCTGCTGTCTGGTTCATCAGCTTGATAAAAAAGAAAATGCTTTTAGATGTAAAATATAGATAAATAATATCTCAGTTACACGGGAACATTTACCGTGTGTAATATATAATGGATACGGCGGCAGATGGCGAGGACCTCGTGGCGCGGTAATTTCACCTATTCCCTGCATATCGATGGGCTGCATTCCGGTGAGTATCACTTCCGCTCATACAGAAATGACAGTGTCATAATGAACTGTGAACCTGACGGCATTACGTCTTAAATTACATAATGGCATCAAATAATAATAACTAGGTGATTCATCGCGCCCTACGGGCGCTCTTCACACCGTCGTAAGGGGCTGCGCCCCCTTAATTTGTGAACATTTGTATATGAGAAAGATGGTTAGAATTGTATGACAGATGCCTGTATTGCAACTTGAGTTATAGGTGAAATGTGTTAAATAGAGAGCATATGGGGGGGCGTGGCTTGGCCGGCAACACGAGCGGACGCGGGGAGCTAGAGCTCCGTCCAGATCCTTATTAAATATCCTTCCCCGTGGTCCCAGCAACCTGCAAACGCACCCCCCACAGGCTCCGGAGCTGCTTGTGACACCCCGCGCTGTTTTTCTCCTCTCTGGGCGGCACACAAAGAGCTGAGCGACGGTGCAGGCCTGACTGGGTGTCCTATCCTCCTGGTGCGGGCGCCATATTGGATCCGCTGGCGGCTCTGGAGATCCCGGAGCGCGCCCTCTCATCTAAGCGGCACAGGTGCCTGGTCCGGCGGTCTGGCGGGAGGTGGTGACCGGCAACCCTCCAGTGGATTTACAGCGGTGAGCGGGGGACGCCTCTGTTGAGGTGCGCTGCTTGGCTGGCTGGAGGCGCGGGTGCAACACTGGTCGTCTCGCCCCTGGCCTGGGATACCTCTGTGACGCGACTTACTCACAGACTGGGATCCACGAGCGCTCATTACTTCTTATGAGCCTGCGAATCTGCTTAAAGGTCTCCCTTACCTGACAAGTGGACTGAGTATTACATCTGGACTAAGATCTGTACAACCCTGCTGCTAAAATGGTGAGCCTTCTACATTGTATACTACAAGCTATAAATGATACTGCTGACAGGCTGTGTCGGGAGCTGTCTGTACTACATGACTGTACCCTGGGTACTCCATATGTTTCTGAAAGCCCTCCTATTGCAACCACTGTTAATGCGTCCCAGGACCTTGCCCCTGTTGCTTATCTGGGTAAGGATGAGGCTTTATACACTCGAGGGGAATACTCCATGACCATGGACTCTATGCCTCTGACTCATTCTGATACAGCCTCTAGGCATCCTGTGATGGATTACGTGCTGGGAACAGTTTGTGTGGATATGTTTCCGTCTCCTCACTATCCTGTAACAATATATGAAGATTCTGTGACTCCCAACAACCTGCTGCACCTCTCTGGATCGGCTTCTATACCATGCTTAACCCTTATAGATCCTGATGCTACGATTACACATCCGTTTATATACCTGCTACCTCTCCGAGAAGTTTTGAGATCCTGGACTATGCTTTACAAGAGTTTTGATCCTACTCCAGTCTACACGTGGATGCCTGATCTCCTACTGTATGCTATATACAGATCCTTCCTGGGACTGAAGAACTGGCCCGATTAGCTTGCCATCGATATATACAGATCCTTTTTGGGACTGCTGATCTGGCACAACTAGATCCGCATGCTGCTTGGAAAATACAATGTTTTTGCATTTCTCTTGATTCTGACTAAATTAATATGTATCCTTATAACTAGGCTATAGCTGTTTCGCACCGACATGCCCTCATGTAAATTTTTTTTTTTTTTTTCTCTAGGCCTGCTCTAAATGTTCCCATGTACCCTATTGCACAAAATGTTTCATTACATATGCCAGTTTAGAATGGGAAAAGTAGATATATATTTGGGGACGCCGAATATTAAATTGATGTTTTTGGAGCCTGGGGGAATTGCCCTCAAGCCACCACGTTCATTTAATTTAATATCCTGTATCAACAGGGGAAGGGGAGGGGGGGGGAGGGTTAGTATAGTAAAGCTGGGAGGGGGGGTAGGGAATAGATTAGATAGATAGTTTAAGTTTGGGCTGGGGCTATAGTTTAGGGATCCAAGTGCACCCTAGTTGGGGATGGGTAGTACAGGGTGGGGGGTTATTAGGGGTGGTTTGATTTGGGCGTTTGGGGGGGTGTGATTTGATTTAGTGTTCCGGTAACCGCGATGGATGGTTTTGTTTTGTAATTATTAAAATAATTGTAGGTTAATCTCTGCTACAAACTATTTAGTGATGGATGATAATGCTCCCCTCTAGTGAGCATGTTTGCTACATATAAGGTATCACCTTAATCTCTACCCGAGTAGGCGCCCTCGGGTTTATACATATATCCTGTACCATGTCGCAGTAGTGCGACTTCTAGAAAGCTCTATTTCTGCTATGCCTTTAGGCTCACTACCACTCTGTTTGCTGTATAATTGGACTTGCAACTCCATCTGTCATCCAATCCATTTTTTTGTGTGTTTTTATATGTGGGGGGGTTTCTTTGTTATATGTAAAATAATAATAAAAATTATTGAATTTAAAAAAAAATAGAGAGCATATGATGTGGAAGGGGGTGTGTATTTTGTTTAATTAAAAAGCGGTTACAGAGTAAGATGTACATTGATAGTGTGGATGGTACAGTGACATTTGTGGGTGTGGGGGGGGGGCTGTGTGTGCATGTTGTTTAGGTGTGTGTGTGTGCAATAGTATAGTAGGGTGTTTTTGAGTCAGCGGCTCCCCACTGGCGGAGGTCACAACACAGGAAAATAGGAGGCTGGGTAGTGATAGGGGTGTGTGGGCATAAGGGGGACTAAAGAGGAGGGTGGGAGATACTGTGCAGCTTCTGCCAGTGGGTGAGGGTCCAGTGTGGCAGTACAGGAGTACAGGATGGTGGCCCTGAGTCAGTGTCTCCTCCTACTGGGTGGGAGTTAGTGTCCATGAGAGCAGGAGGCTGGGCTATGAGGCATGATAGGGGCATGTGGGCAAAACAGCGTCAGCGACTCCCCAGTGATGGAAGTTACAGTTCAGGAGAGCAGAAAGCTGGGTAGTGATAGGGGTGTGTGAGTATACGGGGGACTAAAGAGGGGCTTAGGGGTGCTGTGAATTGTGGGAGGGGCGTGGGGGGTGCCGTGAATCAAGGGAGGGAGGGGCGCAGGTTTCCGCGAATCGCGGGAGAGGGCGGGGGTCTGCAAAGCGTGGGAGGGGGCGTGAATTGCGGGAGGGGGGGGGTTGCGAATTGCGGGAGGGGGGGTGTGCGGGGGGTGACGTGAATCGTGGGAGGGGGCGTGAATCGTGGGAGGGGGGGTGCGCGATGAATCACCTAGTTGGTTATATATTCTTGTAGAAGGATGGTAGGATGTTGCTGTCATTCAGAATGCATTTACATAAACAGTAATAGTAGCAGTAAAAGATCTGACTTAAAACACCTACAGTAAAACAGAACAGGTGTTATATATTATACAAAGAATTGGTTGATGATGTGTAGGTTGACGTGCACATAGTTGTCACTGGAAAAAAATTGCTACAAGAAAAAATCAACACAGAAAGGTCAACACATGTAAATGTTGACATAAGTGTGGCACTTCATTGGTGTCCATGTCAACACATGAGAATGAATATGAAAACATTCAAAAAAGAAAAATAAATCTTCAAAAACTCATGTCAACCTTTTTCAGTCGACCATAGCCATGTCAGTGTTTTGCATGTGCCATTTAATCCTGGGGTTGCCGTGAATCGCGAGCGGGGGTGGGGGTGGGGGGGGGAAGGAGGTGAGGGGTGTCGGCGAATCACGGGAGGAGGGGTTGTGGGTGGATGCCGTGAATTGCGGGAGGGGGGGGTCGCGGGGGGGGGGGTGTGGGTGCCGCGAATCGTGGGAGTGGGGATGCGGGGGGGGGTTGCAGTGAATCGTGGGAGGGTGAGTCGCGGGGGGTTTGCCGCAATGACAGGAGGGGGGTCAGGGGGGGGTCGCGGGGGGTGGGGGTACCGCGAACCGCGGGAGGGGGGCCCGGGGGGTTGGCGCAAATCGTGGGAGGGGGGTCGCGGGGTGTCACGGGGTGGGGCCGCAAATCGCGGGAGTCGCCGCAAATCGCGGGAGTCGCCGCGAATTGCGGGGGGTGTGCTGCGAATCGCGGGAGGGGTCGCCGGGGGATGCCGCGAATCGCCACAAGAAAAAATCAACATAGAAAGGTCAACACATGTAAATGTTGACATAAGTGTGGCACTTCATTGGTGTCCATGTCGACACATGAGAATGAATATGAAAACATTGAAAAAGTGAAAAATAAATCTTCAGAAACTCAGGTCAACCTTTTTCATTGTCGATCATAGCCATGTCAGTGTTTTACATGTGCCATTTAATCGTGGGGTTGCCGTGAATGGGGGGGGTGCATATCTCCCAACATGACGCTCTCCAGGAGGGATACATTGCTCTGTTTCTGGACTTTCTTCTTAATTTATGGATTACCATCACCTGTGCTTAAACACCTTTCTTATCAATTACCCTGTTTAAAACAGGTGATGACAATCATATATTAAGATGGAAGTCCACAAACAGAGCATTCTGTCCCTCCTGGAGAGGGTCATGTTGGGAGGTATGGAGGTGTGGGGCTCTCACCTGGTGTGTCTGGTGAGTAGCTGTGTCTTTGCTGTGTAACATGGAGAGGCAGAGGGTGTCTGGCACTGTGGGCTCACTGGGCTGGTTCTCTGTCATGTGAGTCAGTCATGTGAGTCAGAGGCTCCACCCAGCGTTACGGCTTCAGACACACTTTGAGTGACAGATGTAGCCAAATATATAAGAGATAATAATCCATTGTACCAGGCACTATGGATGTTCTCCTTCTGCAAAGAGGTATTTCAATAGCATCCGCTTAATAATAATACTGATCAGCGCACTAACAAGAAATACACTAAATGAATCGCCAATTCTATACCCTATTCACCCCTGTATTGTCACCGAATGTCAGAACTGCTGTATGGAGAACATTATCCAGATATTACGCAGTCGTTGCTTTTCGACTGCGTAACGCGGTTGATTATCGAAAGATTGTATGGATCAGCCAATCAGTGAGAATGTAATCTATCCACAATCCCCTCGCAAGTTAATTGAAGCCGACATTTGTGGGTGACAACCGGCTGATTTCTGGGAGTGCCCCCCAAAAAAGCAGGCATGCTGAAGTGTTTTCAGGGAGGGGCTGTGATGTCAGCTCGGCCCGATCCAGTGGTGGAAGGGTCACAGCTGAGCACAGAATTGCACAGTGCTGTTTTCATTCTGTCTGGGTGGGCTCTGCTAAATTGCCCAGCAGCAATTAAGTCTGAATCAGGCCCTTGGTCGATAAGCAAAGGTTATGATATTCAATAGATTTCTTACATCCCCAGCATATACATCACAGCACATAATAATTATTATGTATGAACAGATGTCTCTTACCAGAGCGTAATTACTTTAAGGCTTAAGCTGGGCACACGCTGGAGCGACGGGCAACGCTCTTGAGCCCAGATTGAATGTGCACACTAGAACAAGTTCAATCATAGACAGAACGATCCTTCATTAGCATAGACAATATCACTAGCAGGATGCAACAGCGGGAGCGCACAATCGCCCGCACACATTTACGGTGCCCATGCACGGTGCGAGGGTGCTGTGCGATGCAGTGAGCGCTCCCGCGGGCATCACGCCGCACACAGTGTGCAGCCCGTACTTTTTGCACTAGGCCCCGATCACATCACACGCAAATCGCATGCGATGCAAACTAGTTCAAAACGCACAGGAATATTGTACAGTGTATGGGCACCTTAACAGATGGAGGTATTGTGACGTTACTTAATGTTCCGTCCTTCATTAAACCCGTTCCATTGTGTACACACAATCTGGGCTCAAAGGCCTTCATTCCGATGTCATAATGGATCCTTTTCACTCCAGCGTGTACCCAGCTTAAGTGCGACACTATGACACAATGGCAGTGAAGACCAAGCACTTCCAGAACGGCCTGTATACAAGCATGAAATAAAAATGACATTGAAACAGGAAGGTCACTCGCTAGAACGTCGTCTTGCCCATCGGTGGGAGTCAAAACAGGTAAATGAATAAAATCACAATGAGTTCACTTTATTCTTACTACAGAGGATTCAGAAGAACGTCTACATTTCAGGAACTGGTATCAATGTCCCCAGCACAGCAAGAGACACAATAAAGTCTAAAGAACGTGTTGATACAGGGTGCAACAGGGTAGACACACCAGGAGGGGTAAAACAAATGATTGAGGATCTAGGCAGATTAGAGAAATGGTCAAGAGAATGGCAACTACAGTTTTATGCCAAAAAATGCAAAATCATGCACTTGGGTCTCAGAAATCCAAAGACTCAATATAGTATAAATGGCACTATAATGGAAACTACTGAGGAAGAGAGGGATCTAGGTGTCACTATTTCAGGGGACTTAAAAGCAGGTAGGCAATGTAACAAAGCAATGAAGAAGGCAAGTCAGATGCTTGGTTGCATAGGGAGAGGTATCAGCAGTAGAAAGAAAGAAGTAATAATGCCACTGTATAGGTCATTGGTACGACCTCACCAAGGCCCATATTCTGATCGGTGCGTCCGGAGCCGATTATGCGGCCAGGACCGTGCGTGCGAAACCCCGCCTTCCATACGGATCGCCAACTCCGTCCGTATGCGGTAAGAAGCTGTCCGAACGGACCGCACGTGTATTTTTCACGGAATACGCCTCCTCCATCTAAGGGAACCTCCCCCATCATTCGATGGTTGCAGACCATCGAATGCAGGACCGTGTGCTCCACCAGCACCCGCAACCTCAGACCACACGGACATTTTTCCGTGCAAAAGCAGGGATCTGGGCGGGCAGCAGACATCCGGCGATGTCATATGTCCGCCCCCTACACGTGCGTCACGGCTGCATTACCATACGTACGCCCAGCGTTTTTATGGGAACTCCCATGAAACGCGGGGCGTATGCATATGGTAATGAGCCCAAATAGCCCTTCACGCCCCTCTCCACCCCCTGTTCGGAGTGTTCACATTTCATGCGGGATTTGGCCGTACGCCCCGCTCGCACATGCGCAGAGACGCCTCTGCACATGCGCAGACACAAAACATCGGCGGGCCGAACGCACGCGGATATATCCGCACCGATCAGAATAAGGGCCCTAGAGTATTGTGTTCAGTTCTGGAGGCCATATCTCCAGAAGGATATAAATACATTAGAGACTGTACAAAGAAGAGCAAGTAAAATGGTGCATGGCCTACATCACAAAACGTATCAGGAAAGACTAAAAGATCTTAATATGTATACTTTAGAGCAGAGAAGGGAAAGGGGGGACATGATAGAAACTTTCAAATATATTAAGGGCTTTAACAAGGTACAGGTGGGAGACATTCTTCACAGGAAGAGGAGCAACAGAACACGAGGACATGCACTGAAACTAGAGGGAGGAAGATTCAGGGGAAATGCGAGGAAGAATTTTTTCACAGAAAGAGTAGTAGATAAGTGGAATAGCCTCCCAACAGAGGTGGTAGACGCAAATACAGTAGTACAATTTAAACATGCTTGGGATAAGCATATTGATATCCTTACAAAAAAATAAGGATCAAATATGGTTTGTGGTAACATGTTTAAAAAAAAGGGGCAGACTAGATGGGCCAAGTGGTTCTTATCTGCCGTCAAATTCTATGTTTCTATGTGTCTATGATATCTTGGTTTTCTGTTCCTCAATCTGCCCCCCCCCCCCTTTCCTGGAATTCTATACCAGCTGTTTCCTCATCTACAGCCTCATCCTCAGGGATCTGCAGCAGTCAGACGTATCAGCGGGAGGATGAAATCCATGGATTCGCTGCGGTCCAGTACATGATTTACATACAGTAATGAATGTTTATATATTCAATGTATTAATTATTACTTATTATAGCAACTGATATAATAGTACCCCTTGTGGGATGACCCCATTCCTCTCTACACCCCAACACGTCTATCCTGACAAATATTTCATAAGGACTCCAGTCCGGAACCTCCAGATCTCCAGCTGTGGTTGGGTAGGAGCTGGGAGACCTGGAGTACATCCAGATAGAGATATCAGTATGTTCAGTCAACACCGACATGACGACATGCACTAGTTCAATATTAACAAAAAGTCAATACAATAAAAAAAGACAACATGGAAAAAAAATAGGATTTTGGGTACCTACCGGTAAATCCTTTTCTCGTAGTCCATATGGGATACTGGGTTATACTATGGGGATAGAGATCCTCCGCAGGAGAGACTGGCACATTAAAGCTTTCAGTGTGGGTGCACTGGCTCCTCCCCTCTATCTCCCTCCACTAGTCAGTTAATGAAAAACTGTGCCGAAGGAGAGCTATGTGAGGAGGTATGTGAACAATAACGTGGTGAGATTCTCACAGCACAACCAAACCAAAATAATAAACATAAAATAACAAAAGAGGTGAATCATAACAACTTCTGAGTTCACCATAATCCTTGAAGAAGGTCAATATATGACAAGGCAACAATCCCTAACCGTGTTAGTAACAGTGTCGTTACAGCAGAAAGCCGCACAGAGGCGGGCTCCCAGTATCCCATATGGACTACGAGAAAAGGATTTACCGGTAGGTACCCAAAATCCTATTTTCTATACCGTCCAATGGGATACTGGGTTATACTATGGGGAGGTCCCAAAGCTACCAGAACGGGCGGGAACATGCAGAGTCTGCTGTAGAACCGCTTGTCCGAACTGGGAATCCTCCCTGGCCAGAGTGTCAAATCTGTAAAACTTGACAAACGTGTTATTTCCTGACCAAGTTGCGGCCTGCACAGCTGCAGAGCCGAAACTCCTCGGGCAGCCGCCCAAGAAGTCCCAACAGATCTGGTGGAATGGGCATTCAACGCTGGAGGAAGGGACAACCCAGCCGATGCATAGGACTGTTGTATGGTGCATCGAATCCACCGGGCTATGGTTCTTGTAGATGCAGGAGAGCCCTTATTTTGTGCATCATACAATACAAACAAACTATCCGACTTCCGGATTCTAGCCGTACGTTTAACATACGCCTTGAGGGTATGTACTACATCTAAAGAGAGAGGGATATCAGGATGTACCGCGCTGGAAGGAACCACAATAGGTTGGGTCAGGTGGAATGCGGACACAACCTTTGGCAGAAACTGTGGCCTGGTCCTGAGCTCTGCCCGATCCTCGTGGAATACCAGGTAAGGGCTTTTACAAGACAATGCCCCAAGCTCAGACACCCGCCTGGCTGAGGCTAAGGCCAGCAGGACAACAGTCTTCCAAGTAAGATGTTTCAACTCCGATTGTTCCAAAGGAACGAACCAAGAGGACTTAAGGAAGGTGAGGACCACAACCAAGTCCCAAGGCGCGGTGGGTGGTACAAAGGGAGGCTGAATCCTCAGCACCCCTTGCAGGAAGGTGTGGACCTCCGGCAACAGCGATAGTTTCTTCTGAAAAAATACTGACAGAGCCGAGATCTTTACCTTCAAGGACCCCAACCGGAGGCCCAAGTCCAAACCGGCTTGAAGGAATCTTAACAGATTATTAAGACGAAATACAGCTGGTGCAGAGGCGGAACTAGCGTGTTGTGGGCCCAGGTGCGAAAATATGCTTTGGGCCCCCCTCAAAATGGGAACAGTGTGCGCCAAAGATGGGCTGCAGTGTGTGTGTGTGTGTGGTTAGGGTTATAGGCTGCGGGGTGTGTGTATGGTTAGGGTTATAGGATGCGGGGTGTGTGTGTGTATGGTCAGGGCCGAAACTAGGGTTTCCGGCGCCCGGGGCAAGGCAGTCATTTGGTGCCCCCCCTCCCCCCCAGTGATGCTGTTGCGCGCCGGAGGCGCGTCGAAATTTTCGGGGGCGTGGCCTAATTTGAGGGCGTGGTCTATAATCGCTGCTCTCCCGCGAGGCCACGTCCCCATTTTGCCGCTATGGGGGCATGACCCAGAGGCTCTGTGAGCCTCTAGCCATGCCCCCAGCCCCCTGGCTGCGGGAATAGACGCTGTGCGCGTGCGCATGCGCACAGCGTTTATTCCCCGCTGCTTAGTTAGCAGCTGACAGGGAGGACCGGACCAAATGACGCCTTGTCCCTGGCGCCGGAGACCCCCCCCTCCCCGCACAGTCCTCTCACCGCCACGGCTGCTGCCCTTCTCCTCCTCATCCCATGCTGCTGATGGTGTAGTCGCATCTTACTTTGACTTCGTCCGTCTCGTCTCCTACTAGCGCTGCGGCGGGAAGCGCTGATGACTTCAAAAAGACTTGCCGGACGCTGATTGGCTGAATTCAGCCAATCAGCGTCCGACAAGTCTTTTCGGAGTCATCAGCGCTTCCTGCAGCCGCGCTAGTAGGAGATGGACGGAGTCAAAGTAACATGCCGCTACAGCGTCCACACACCTGTCACCGGACCTCACAGCGCCCCTCACCTCCAGCGCCCGGTGCGCGTGACCCCCCAGCCCCCCCCTAGTTACGGCCCTGGTATGGTTAGGGTTATAGGCTGCAGGGTGTATGCATGTGTGTGGTTAGGGTTATAGGCTGCGAGGTGTATGGTTAGGGTTATAGCTACGGGAGGGGTTAGGGTTATAGGCTGCGGGGTGTATGCATGTGTATGGTTAGGGTTATAGGCTGCGGGGTGTATGCATGTGTGTGGTTAGGGTTATAGGCTGCGGGGTGTATGCATGTGTGTGGTTAGGGTTATAGGCTGCGGGGTGTATGCATGTGTGTGGTTAGGGTTATAGGCTGCGGGGTGTGTGTGCGTGGTTAGGGTTATAGGCTGCAGGGTGGGCGCTCCTGTGTGGTTAGTGTTATAGGCTGCAGGGGGGTGTATGGATAGGCTGCGGAGGGGAGTGTATGGTAAGGCTTAGGCTGTGGAGGGGGGATGGGTGGGTTTAGGATGCAGGTGGTTGGTGAATCATTGGGCTGTGTAGGGGTGTATAGATAGGTTTAGGCTACTGGGGGGTGTATAATAAAGGTTAGGCTTCAGAGGTGGGGAGTGTATAGTTAGAGCTGAGCTGCAGGAGAGGGTATAGTTAAAGCTAGGCTGGTGGGGGGGGGGGGGGGCAGGGTTTGTGCATCGTTATATTATTCATTTGTTTTTCTGCCCTTCTGTTCCCTGTTATATTGTAAGTATATTTTTTTGGCCCCATCATATTTTTAGAAATGTGTGAGTCCCCCGTGTTCAGCCTCAGAGCTCCAGACAGGAAATCACTTTCTGTCTAACTCAGAGACTGCAAGCAGTAACAGGCAGCCTTGCGATTGGCTGCCTGTTTCTGTGGCTACAGAAGAAGCCCAGTTGGCAGTCACGGAAATGGAAGCAGAGGTACAGAGCGTTGCTGTTTCTACATCCATATGTCTGACAGCCACCCTGCCCGGCGGCATATGCCCCGGTGCCCGGCCGCATACCCCCAGCTGCCGTCCATATCCCCCACTGGCCAGATGCATACCTCCCGCTGTCCGGCCATATACCTCCCACTGCCCGGCGTAGCACCACACAAATTATTTTTTTTTTTTTTAAAAACATAACTTTTACATGCCGGGCAGATGGCGGCACCGGGCCCCTTTAACCCCTTGGGACCCGGTGCACTGCACCGCCTGCACTGGTGGTAGTTCCGCCCCTGAGCTGGTGGCAAAGCATTTTTCTCACACCAGGCTATGTACTTCTTCCATATCACATGGTAGTGAGAAGCCGTGACTGGTTACCTGGCACGCGTCATGGTTGTAATTACAGAGGGATGTAGTCCCTTGAGGCCTAATATCTGCCGTTCAACCTCCAGGCCGTTAAACGCAGCCGCAGTAAGTCCTGAAAGAAAAACGGTCCCTGGAGGAGAAGATCTTTTCTTAGAGGAAGACGCCACGGGTCTTCTACCTGCATGGCCTGAATGTCCCCGTACCAGGCCCTTCGAGGCCAGTCTGGAGCCACTAGAATGGCTTCTACTCTCTGGCGTCGAATCCTCTTTAGTACTCGTGCCAGCAACGGGAGCGGTGGGAACAGGTACACCAGCTGAAAATCCCATGTCCAAGTCAGGGCATCTACTGCTGTTGCCCCTGGATCCCTGGTCCGGGCACAGTACCTGTCCAGCTTGTGGTTCAACCGTGAGGCCATAAGAACGATCTGAGGGAGCCCCCAAAGATCTACCAGGTCCTGGAACACCTGAGGGTGAAGTCCCCACTCCCCGGGGTGGAGATCGTGACGACTGAGGAAATCCGCCTCCCAGTTGTCGACTCCTGGTATAAAGGTGGTCTACAGGGCTTTTACATGGCGTTCCGCCCAGGAGAATATCCTGGTGGTTTCCCTCATATAGGGCATGCTCCTTGTTCCTTCTTGGCGGTTGATGTAGGCAACCGTAGTTGCATTGTCCGACTGGACTTGTACCGCCCTGCCCTGCAGCATAGGCTCCGCCTGTAATAGGGCATAGTGAACAGCCCTCAGTTAGAGGTTGTTTATATGCAGCGTGGATTCCATCGGAGACCAATGGCCTTGCAGGCGGTCTCTCTGTATCACGGCTCCCCAGCCTGTGAGACTGTCATCTGTGGTAATTAGAAGCCAGTCCTGTATCTGGAAGCAGCGACCCGCCAATAGATTTGGCGAATCTAGCCACCACTGCAGGGAGAGTTTGGTCTGCGCAGACAGGCAAATCCTCCTGTGCATTTGCCGGGGGGATCCTGACCATTTCGTGAGGATATCCAGCTGAAAAGTCCTGGAGTGGAACCTGGCATACTGGATGGCTTCAAATGAAGCAACCATCTTGCCCAAGAGCCTCAGGCAGAGGTGCACCGAGACCCAAGGGTTTGATAGGACCTCTCTTACCAATTCCTGGAAAGCTGAAGCCTTTTCGGCCGGCAGGAACACCTTCTGCTCCATCGTGTCCAGAGTCATACCCAGGAACACCATTCTCCGGCTCGGGAGCAACGAGGATTTTGGTATATTTAAAATCCACCCGTGGTCTCTCAACACCTGCATAGTCAGATTTAACGCACTTCTCAGGGCCTCCTCCGATCCTGCCTTGATCAGCAGATCGTCCAGGTAGGGTATGACATTCACCCGCTGGAGCCTGAGAAGGACCATCATTTCTGCCATGAGCTTGGTAAAGACGCGCGGGGCAGTTGACATCCCGAAGGGTAGCGCCTGAAACTGGTAATGGCTGTTTCCCACCGCAAATCTTAGAAAGACTTGATGGGTAGGCCAAATTGGGACGTGTAAATAGGTGTCCTTGACGTCTACAGAGGCCAGAAATTCCCCTTTTTCCAGGGAGGCAATCACAGACCTGAGAGACTCCATTTTGAATTTGAACACCTGCAGAAAGGGGTTCAGCGACTTCAGATTCAAAATGGGCCTTACTGAACCGTCCAGTTTGGGGACAAGGAACAGGTTTGAATAGTAACCCTGGCCTTGCTCCTGTATTGGTACAGGTAGGATTACTTTGGACAGGAGGAGCTTGTGAATTGCTCCCTGAAGGAGCAACTGATCCTCCACTGAGGCTGGGAGGGCCGACTTGAAGTACAGATGGGTCAGGTCCCATCTTTGCAGGGGATGGCGCTGGCGTCGCCAGCCGCCATCCCCCGCCAGCGCCATGGCGATGGTGAGAAGGGGACGCGCGCGCACGAGAGGGCGCGCGCGTCCCCTTCCGACGGCGCTTCCATCAGTTCCCCGGGTCCCCGCTGGCTTGCCGGTGGTAACCCGGGGTCCCCGCCGCCTGCCCGCACCCCCCACTAACCCACCCTACCCTGTCCGTCTCCCTGAGGCAGAGACGGACAGGGTTTCCGTCGCGCTAGCGACGGAGACTGAGACGCGCGTGAGACGCACGCGCGTCTCAGTCTCCTCGCTGGCGAGGCTGCTGGCGGGTCGCCAGCGCGTACGTTCTGGCGACCCGCCAGCAAGGATGTAGACCATAACATACTGTAGCGTCGAGGAGGGGGCCTGGCAAACTCCAGCCTGTAATCTAGCGAAATAAGACTCCTGGCCCAGGAATCTAGGCACGAGGCGTCCCACACCTTGCTGAAGTGTAACAGCCGGGCCCCCACCTTGAGACAGTCTCGTGGTGGGTGCACCCAGTCATGCTGCCGGCTTGGAAGCGGCAGGGACGGTGGAACGGACCTGATGACCTGAGGGGTTTGGCTTCCTGAATTTCCCTCTAGTGCCTCTGCTAGCATTAGAGGCGCCTCTGGCCTTAGGGCGGAACTTGGACCCACGAAAGGACTGCTGGGAGGGACCAGTGAAAGGGCGTTTTGCCGGAGTGGGTGCTGATGGGAGGAACGTGGATTTCCCTGCAGTAGCCTTAGAAATCCTGTCGTCCAGCTCACTACCAAAGAGCCTCTCCCCTGTGAAAGGTATGCTTTCCACACTCTTCTTGGAATCCACATCAGCCACCCACTGGTGCAACCACAGAGCCCGCCTAGCCGACACGGCCATTGCAGAATTCCGCGCGTTTATAGCGCCCAATTCCTTCTGTGCCTCACAAAGCACCCGTGACGTGTCCTGAATGTGACGCAGGTTTTCACCTCTCTGAGCCACGGTCATGTCCCCCAACAAACCCTCTTGGATCTGCGTGGACCAAGTAAAAATGGCCTTAGCCATCCAGCAACTGGCCAATACCGGGCGTTGAGAAGCCCCACTGGCCGTGAACATAGCCTTAAAGTGTTGCTTCAAGTCTCCTATCTGCACCATCCTTGAGGGTAGATACCCCAGGGACTGGTAACAGCACCTTCTTTGAAAGGCGGGAAACAGAGGAATCCACCGCTGGCGGTTCCTCCCACTTCTTCCTACCAACAGGATCAAAGGGATACGCATTTGTGAACCTCTTTGACAGCTGAAACCTCTTTTCAGGGTTCTGCCAAGCACCTTTAAAAGCACTTTCTAATTCAGCCTGTTCTGGGAAATACACCGGCTGTTTTCTCTGGGTCATGAAAAAGGAATCTCCCTCAGAGGGTTCCTCCATAGGAAGCTCTAACACTTCCCTAATGGCCTTAATTAAAGCCTCAGAACCATGAACTAAAGACTGCTCCTGAACAGTATCCTGTTCATTTGCCCCCTCTCCCACTTCAAGGATGTCATCATCATCATCAGAGTCCGGGGCCACTGCAGTAGCAGGCCGCTTTGGAGGCTGAGCAGGGGGAGGGGTGGGAATATCAACCCTGGCAGACAACATGGCTAATTCCCTTTGCACCCTCTGCGTCTGCTGTGTATTTGCAGAGAGCTGGGAAGTAACAGAGTCCATCAGCGTTTTTATGCTGTTGGCCCAGGCAGGCTCTTGACTATCAGCCTGTGACCCATCCACAAGTTGTGGGGGCACCTCACTGGCCTGAGTGGTTACACCACTGGGCTGTGGCAGCATACACGGCTCACAGGTAACCTGTGACGGTGAAGCTGGAATAAACTTTGTGCTGCACACCATGCATGTTAACTTTTTCACCATGATGAAGCAACAGGACACCCCCAGCAGCGCACACACACACACACACAACACCCACACCTGATGTACTGTAACTCTACACAGTATAAGTGTAACACACCTCTGTATTAGAGACTATGGTGTGTGTACAAGTGGTTAACTAGCCAGTGGGGTAGACTCAGAGCAATATGAGGAGACCAGTACACCCTAAACCTTAACTCATGGATTTGAGTGAGCTGGTAATGCACAAAACACACAGTTACTGTATATGTCATACACAGTGTAATTAACACAGCTAAGCAACGCTGCTGCGCTGTTATAACTTGCTGTCTCTGCTGCAAAGGATCAAATCCACCACGCCGCTGAGGAGCTGTAATGGCGACCTCTGGATGCGTGCAGAAGCAGGAAGCAGAGACAGGGCGCGCCCAGCAGAGCCTGGTCCCGCTCTGAGCGAAGCCCCGCCCCCTATACACGGAGCTGGCGCTTCCAGTATATTTAAACTGGCATAAGAAGCGCTTTTCACATAAAATGCTTAAAAACGCCCTGGGCATCCCTGGTGGTCCAGCGGGATCACCCTATGCCAGTGTGATGAGGGGGGGTCGCGCGGTCCCTGCGAGAGGACTGCCGCCGCCATCTTGCCGCACGGAACGGTTTGGGGTGTCCCCTTGTGGGACCCCCAACCTGTACTCACCACAGACGTCTTCGGACCAGTCAGGGGGTGTGCGGCAGCTGGGGGGCCTGCTCGCTACAGCCCAATGCTGTGCGGTGACAGGTCCCACTCAGGACAGATTATCCTGCAGCAGGGTCAGCTCTGCACCTTAAGAGGTCGGGGACTGACCCTACCCCTGACATCCTCGAAGTAGGACAGCTGCCTAGTCAAAGCAGCGCCCCAAAATAATAAACTAAATAAAATTTGAAGAAAAAGTCTGGAGCATCCAGAAAGCACTGCCTCTCCTGAGGCACATTTTTCTAAACTGACTAGTGGAGGGGGATAGAGGGGAGGAGCCAGTGCACCCACACTGAAAGCTTTAATGTGCCTGTCTCTCCCCCCCCTCTCTATCCCCATAGTATAACCCAGTATCCCATTGGACGGTAGAGAAATTACACATAAAAGGTCAACATTCGTTTTCTACGTTTCCCCCAATGTCGACACCTGTCAACATGGACACCCAATCACTTTGCTCGATATAACTTTGGGATCGGTAGAATACCCAGCATACAGATGAGAGCAGTGTAGCGCACAGGTAGTGACTGATTGGGATCGGTATAACACCCAGCATACAGATGAGAGCAGTATGGTGCACAGGTAGTGACTAATTGGGATCGGTATAACACCCAGCATACAGATGAGAGCAGTATGGTGCACAGGTAGTGACTGATTGGGATCGGTATAACACCCAGCATACAGATGAGAGCAGTATGGTGCACAGGAATTGGTACATCTGTCAGAATGAACTTAGGTCTACAGTCATTAGATCGACCCCACTAGGTCGACTGGCAGGAAGGTCGACCTGACTTAAGGTCGACATGGGCCAAGGTCGACATGACTTAAGGTCGAATTTGCATAAAGGTCGACATGAGGAAGGTCGACTGGTCATAAGGTCGACATGGGTTTTTCACTGTTTTTTTATCCAAATGTCACATGGACACAGTTGGCAATGAGAATACAGATGAGAGCAGTATGGCGCACAGGTAGTGACTGATTGGGATCGGTACAACACCCAGCATACAGATGAGAGCAGTGTGGCGCACAGGTAGTGACTGATTGGGATCGGTATAACACCCAGCATACAGATGAGAGCAGTATGGCGTACAGGTAGTGACTGATTGGGATCGGTATAACACCCAGCATACAGATGAGAGCAGTGTAGAGCACAGGTAGTGACTGATTGGGATCGGTATAACACCCAGCATACAGATGAGAGCAGTATGGCGCACAGGTAGTGACTGATTGGGATCGGTACAACACCCAGCATACAGATGAGAGCAGTGTAGCGCACAGGTACTGACTGATTGGGATCGGTACAACACCCAGCATACAGATGAGAGCAGTATAGCACACAGGTACTGACTGATTGGGATCGGTACAACACCCAGCATACAGATGAGAGCAGTATGGCGCACAGGTAGTGACTGATTGGGATCGGTATAACACCCAGCATACAGATGAGAGCAGTATGGCGCACAGGTACTGACTGATTGGGATCGGTATAACACCCAGCGTACAGATGAGAGCAGTATGGCGCACAGGTAGTGACTGATTGGGATCGGTATAACACCCAGCGTACAGATGAGAGCAGTATGGCGCACAGGTAGTGACTGATTGGGATCGGTATAACACCCAGCATACAGATGAAAGCAGTATGGCGCACAGGTACTGACTGATTGGGATCGGTATAACACCCAGCATACAGATGAGAGCAGTATGGCGCACAGGTACTGACTGATTGGAATCGGTATAACACCCAGCATACAGATGAGAGCAGTATGGCTCACAGGTACTGACTGATTGGGATCGGTATAGCACCCAGCATACAGATGAGAGCAGTATGGCGCACAGGTACTGACTGATTGGGATCGGTATAGCACCCAGCATGCAGATGAGAGCAGTATGGCGCACAGGTACTGACTGATTGGGATCGGTATAACACCCAGCATACAGATGAGAGCAGTATGGCGCACAGGTACTGACTGATTGGGATCGGTATAACACTCAGCATACAGATGAGAGCAGTATGGCACACAGGTACTGACTGATTGGGATCGGTATAACACCCAGCACACAGATGAGAGCAGTATGGCACACAGGTACTGACTGATTGGGATCGGTATAACACCCAGCACACAGATGAGAGCAGTATGGCGCACAGGTACTGACTGATTGGGATCGGTATAACACCCAGCGTACAGATGAGAGCAGTATGGCGCACAGGTAGTGACTGATTGGGATCGGTATAACACCCAGCATACAGATGAGAGCAGTATGGCGCACAGGTACTGACTGATTGGGATCGGTATAACACCCAGCGTACAGATGAGAGCAGTATGGTGCACAGGTAGTGACTGATTGGGATCGGTATAATAACCAGCATACAGATGAGAGCAGTATGGCGCACAGGTACTGACTGATTGGGATCGGTATAACACCCAGCGTACAGATGAGAGCAGTATGGCGCACAGGTAGTGACTGATTGGGATCGGTATAATAACCAGCATACAGATGAGAGCAGTATGGCGCACAGGTAGTGACTGATTGGGATCGGTACAACACCCAGCATACAGATGAGAGCAGTATGGCGCACAGGTAGTGACTGATTGGGATCGTTACAACACCCAGCATACAGATGAAAGCAGTATGGCGCACAGGTAGTGACTGATTGGGATCGTTACAACACCCAGCATACAGATGAGAGCAGTATGGCGCACAGGTAGTGACTGATTGGGATCGGTATAACACCCAGCATACAGATGAGAGCAGTATAGCGCACAGGTACTGACTGATTGGGATCGGTATAACACCCAGCATACAGATGAGAGCAGTATGGCGCACAGGTAGTGACTGATTGGGATCGGTACAACACCCAGCATACAGATGAGAGCAGTATGGCGCACAGGTAGTGACTGATTGGGATCGGTACAACACCCAGCATACAGATGAGAGCAGTATGGCGCACAGGTACTGACTCATTGGGATCGGTATAACACCCAGCATACAGATGAGAGCAGTATGGCGCACAGGTAGTGACTGATTGGGATCGGTATAACACCCAGCATACAGATGAGGGCAGTATGGGGCACAGGTACTGACTGATTGGGATCGGTACAACACCCAGCGTACAGATGACAGCAGTATGGCGCACAGGTAGTGACTGATTGGGATCGGTATAACACTCAGCATACAGATGAGAGCAGTATGGCACACAGGTAGTGACTGATTGGGATCGGTATAACACCCAGCGTACAGATGAGAGCAGTATGGTGCACAGGTAGTGACTGATTGGGATCGGTATAACACCCAGCGTACAGATGAGAGCAGTATGGCGCACAGGTAGTGACTGATTGGGATCGGTATAACACCCAGCATACAGATGAGAGCAGTATGGCGCACAGGTAGTGACTGATTGGGATCGGTATAACACCCAGCATACAGATGAGAGCAGTATGGCGCACAGGTAGTGACTGATTGGGATCGGTATAACACCCAGCGTACAGATGACAGCAGTATGGCGCACAGGTAGTGACTGATTGGGATCGGTATAACACCCAGCATACAGATGACAGCAGTATGGCGCACAGGTAGTGACTGCTTGGGATCGGTATAACACCCAGCATACAGATGAGAGCAGTATGGCGCACAGGTACTGACTGATTGGGATCGGTACAACACCCAGCATACAGATGAGAGCAGTATGGCGCACAGGTAGTGACTGATTGGGATCGGTATAACACCCAGCATACAGATGAGAGCAGTATAGCACACAGGTAGTGACTGATTGGGATCGGTACAACACCCAGCATACAGATGAGAGCAGTATGGCGCACAGGTACTGACTGATTGGGATCGGTACAACACCCAGCGTACAGATGAGAGCAGTATGGCGCACAGGTAGTGACTGATTAGGATCGGTATAACACCCAGCATACAGAGGAGAGCAGTACGGGGCACAGGTACTGACTGATTGGGATCGGTATAACACCCAGCATACAGATGAGAGCAGTATGGCGCACAGGTAGTGACTGATTGGGATCGGTATAACACCCAGCATACAGATGAGAGCAGTATGGCGCACAGGTACTGACTGATTGGGATCGGTATAACACCCAGCGTACAGATGAGAGCAGTATGGCGCACAGGTAGTGACTGATTGGGATCGGTATAACACCCAGCATACAGATGAGAGCAGTATGGCGCACAGGTAGTGACTGATTGGGATCGGTATAACACCCAGCATACAGATGAGAGCAGTATGGCGCACAGGTACTGACTGATTGGGATCGGTATAACACCCAGCGTACAGATGAGAGCAGTATGGCGCACAGGTACTGACTGATTGGGATCGGTATAACAGCCAGCGTACAGATGAGAGCAGTATGGAGCACAGGTACTAACTGATTGGGATCGGTATAACACCCAGCATACAGATGAGAGCAGTATGGCGCACAGGTAGCGACTGATTGGGATCGGTATAACACCCAGCATACAGATGACAGCAGTATGGCGCACAGGTAGTGACTGATTGGGATCGGTATAACACCCAGCATACAGATGAGAGCAGTATGGCGCACAGGTAGTGACTGATTGGGATCGGTATAACACCCAGCATACAGATGAGAGCAGTATGGCGCACAGGTACTGACTGATTGGGATCGGTATAACACCCAGCGTACAGATGAGAGCAGTATGGCGCACAGGTACTGACTGATTGGGATCGGTATAACAGCCAGCGTACAGATGAGAGCAGTATGGAGCACAGGTACTAACTGATTGGGATCGGTATAACACCCAGCATACAGATGAGAGCAGTATGGCGCACAGGTACTGACTGATTGGGATCGGTACAACACCCAGCGTACAGATGAGAGCAGTATGGCGCACAGGTACTGACTGATTGGGATCGGTATAACACCCAGCATACAGATGAGAGCAGTATGGCGCACAGGTACTGACTGATTGGGATCGGTATAACACCCAGCATACAGATGAGAGCAGTATGGCGCACAGGTAGTGACTGATTGGGATCAGTATAACACCCAGCATACAGATGAGAGCAGTATGGCGCACAGGTAGTGACTGATTGGGATTGGTATAACACCCAGCATACAGATGAGAGCAGTGTAGCGCACAGGTACTGACTGATTGGGATCGGTATAACACCCAGCATACAGATGAGAGCAGTATGGCGCACAGGTACTGACTGATTGGGATCGGTATAACACTCAGCATACAGATGACAGCAGTATGGCGCACAGGTACTGACTGATTGGGATCGGTATAACACCCAGCATACAGATGACAGCAGTATGGCGCACAGGTACTGACTGATTGGGATCGGTATAACACCCAGCATACAGATGAGAGCAGTATGGCACACAGGTAGTGACTGATTGGGATCGGTATAACACCCAGCGTACAGATGAGAGCAGTATGGTGCACAGGTAGTGACTGATTGGGATCGGTATAACACCCAGCATACAGATGAGAGCAGTATGGCGCACAGGTAGTGACTGATTGGGATCGGTATAACACCCAGCATACAGATGAGAGCAGTATGGCGCACAGGTACTGACTGATTGGGATCGGTATAACACCCAGCATACAGATGAGAGCAGTATGGCACACAGGTAGTGACTGATTGGGATCGGTATAACACCCAGCGTACAGATGAGAGCAGTATGGTGCACAGGTAGTGACTGATTGGGATCGGTATAACACCCAGCATACAGATGAGAGCAGTATGGCGCACAGGTAGTGACTGATTGGGATCGGTATAACACCCAGCATACAGATGAGAGCAGTATGGCGCACAGGTAGTGACTGATTGGGATCGGTATAACACCCAGCATACAGATGAGAGCAGTATGGCGCACAGGTACTGACTGATTGGGATCGGTATAACACCCAGCATACAGATGAGAGCAGTATGGCACACAGGTAGTGACTGATTGGGATCGGTATAACACCCAGCGTACAGATGAGAGCAGTATGGTGCACAGGTAGTGACTGATTGGGATCGGTATAACACCCAGCATACAGATGAGAGCAGTATGGCGCACAGGTAGTGACTGATTGGGATCGGTATAACACCCAGCATACAGATGAGAGCAGTATGGCGCACAGGTAGTGACTGATTGGGATCGGGATAACACCCAGCGTACAGATGAGAGCAGTATGGCGCACAGGTAGTGACTGATTGGGATCGGTATAACACCCAGCATACAGATGAGAGCAGTATAGCGCACAGGTAGTGACTGATTGGGATCGGTATAACACCCAGCATACAGATGATAGCAGTATGGTGCACAGGTACTGACTGATTGGGATACAATGATGCTATATTTACCAACTGACCCCCGCAGGTACCATCATCCGAAAATGGCCGTAGCCCACTGTAGCAGATGTACTGCAATTCAAAACCATTCCCAGCAGAGGGATTCCCTAGAACCCTCTCCAGTAATGGCCACTGTGCATGCAGTAATACATTCACTTACATCACCGCCAGATTGCACTGAATGGAAACTGTATGAAAAAAAACAAATCTTTATTCACTAGATCCTTTTGCACCTTGTGCGTCCCCCAGCGTCCCCGGACCTGCGACGTCTTCCCCAGGTGACAATCTGCCGCTGTACCTCAGCAACACTTAAACAGAGCACAAATGACTGGAGGCGGAATCCTCGGGAATTGTGCATAGCGCAGGGTAATTGCTTGTCACCATATAAGATGAAATATGTGACATTCTGCAGCGTCACGTCTCACTGTCAGTTCCAATATCACAAGATACAGAAGAGCTGCCCACGTCTCCCCCACTCTCGCATTTCTCTCTGATCCCCTGTTCTTCACATGTACAGAACTACATCAGCCTGCGCACAACGCGTTCCGCCGACTGACGCCACAAGTGATCAGTACAAGCTGTGCGGGGGCAGGAGGAGATGTTCAGTAGATGAACGTAAGACACGGGTGACGCTCTTCTGTAATCTGTCATTGGTGACAGGTGCCTCCGCTAGTAGTGCTGTCCGCAGCATCATCTGGGTATACATGGGAGATGTGGGAATTCAGATCCATGATCGGCACCCCTCCTTATCATCCAGGAAAGGGTTAATCTTATATTGGTCAGCCATGCAGCACAGGACCGGCTTAATGTATGGGCACACTGGGCAGCTGTCCAAGGACAGGTACGGAATGCTGCCCACGAGCCCGAATTGGGCATTACACCCAATCACAGCAGCCAGGCAGCATTCTATTCTATACATTATTTTTATGCTGATTATTTTTATGCTGTCAATTTTTTTTTAAATTCAATGATTTTTATTGACATTTTACAGTGTATAACAAGTTCCCATTACAGACAGAGGACATTATAGACACAGACAGTAGGTTCCTCGAATCATAAGGCAATGGCCTGGAATATGCATATAGCAAGGTGGGGAAGGACAGTGACAATGATTCAAATCAGTATACAGTCGGTATCAGGTATCTATCAGTAAAACAAGGGTATTGTATACGAACATAGCAATTTAAGACATTCCAATGCAGGATGTAATAATTACTAGTGCCCAAAGGCGCCATTTGGGCACCAAACAAATAAAAAATGTCACACTGCAGAATGGCAGAATTCGAACATTGCCTATGTATAAGATCGCCAAGACACCATCATCCCTGTCCAGGGTAGGATATGGTGTCGGAGTGGAGTGTACAGTTCAGTAACATATGTCTGGTCTATCCGGAGAAACAGAGAATATAACTAAATAAACCCACCCAAACGACCCAAAACAAACCTCCCTTATAACCCCCCACCCTGTACTACCCAGCCCCAACCTAGGTGTACCTGGATCCCTTAACCGCGCCCCCCCCCCTAACTAACTATAATAACTACGCTAACTAAACCCCCCCCCCCCTCCTTTCCCCACCCACCCCTAGTTACCGGATATTAAACGGATATTTAACCGGGGCATAAGAGCCAAGTATTATAACTAGTACAAGTCTAGCTTTTGTAAATATAAGTGGCTCCTAATAAATTAGTTCAACATCAGGATATGGCGACTGGTTATAAAGAGAAAGCCTATATGACACTTTAAATAAGTATTCAGCAGGATCATGTAAATATAACATACTGGCATCTCTTGCATCGGATCTAATATAAGAAGAATAGTGACGGATAGCAAAAATATAGAACATCAGAAGAGAGCTTATATAATAGTAAACCGTAGGAATGGTTAGCACAATAGCTAATATGAATAAATATGAACAGAGTCCACATTACAGTTTATAGGGATTCATTAGTCTGGCCAGTTTTTAGTTATAGCCATGCGGGTTTAATCGGGCCAGTTCTTCAGAGCCAGGAGTGATCTGAAGATAGCATACAGTAGGAGAAAAAGTAACCACGTGCAGACCGTGGTAGGATCAAAACACTCAGAAAGCATAGTCCAGGACCTCAAAAGTTCTCTCAGAGGTAGCAGGTGCAAAATCGGATTCAACTGCGCAGCATCAGGTTTTAGAAGGGTGAAGTATGGTGCAGGGTCAAATCCAGAGAGAACCGACAGGCAATGTTCCCCTAGGTCTTGGAGGGTCACAGGGTCTGTGTGTATTATTATTACAGAGCGATGAAGGGGCGGATAAACATCCACACAAGCTGATCCCATCATGTAATCCATCGCTTGATACTTGAAAGCTGCATCTGAATAACCCTGAGGTACAGAGTCCGTGGTCATAGGGCTTTCCCCCTGAGCATATGAAGCCTCATTCTCACCAAGGAGAGCAACAGGGGTGATGTCCTGGGTTGGAATATCAGGGAGTCCAATAGGAGGATTCTTGTGGGCTGGTGAATTACCCACAGAGTAGTCATGCAGTGCAGACAGCACCCAACACAACCTGTCAGCAGTGTCATTTATGGCCCGCAGTATGCAGTATAGAGGGCTCACCATTTTAGCAGCTGGGGTAGAAGGATCAGACCACTTGCCTTATTAGAAGGACCTTTGTGCAGATTTGCTGGTTCAGTAAGCTGTGAGCGCCCGTGGATCCCAGCATATATAGATGTCGCACCGCAAAGGTACCACAGGCCAGGCACCAGACAAACAGGGCCGCACCCACGTTCCCGGCCGGCCAAGCAGCGCGCCTCCGCAGAAGCGACTCCCGCTCACCGCCGTCAATCCACCGGGGGGTCGCCGGCTACCGCCCTCCGCCCGATCACCAGGCCAGGCACCTGCGCGGCTAAAGTAAGAGAGCACGCTCCAGGAACACCGGAGCCGTTGGGGGATCCAAAATGGCGCCTGCACCAGGAGAGCAGATCACCCGATCTTCAGCAGGCCTGTGCGTTCACTCAGCTCTCCCTCCACTGCCCAAACAGGATCCCAGCCGCGTGGGTGTCTCAGCATCAGCTCCGGAGGCTTTGGGGGTATGTTTACGGGTGTCCAGGAGCACAGGGGAGGATATTTAAGAAGGATTTTGCCGGAGCTCTAACACCCTGCGTCCACTCGCGTTGCCGGCCAAGCCACGCCCCCCCTTTATGCTGTCAATTTAATAAAATCCACTGTTGATTTTTTACCGAACCACTAAAATTTATACTTGGAAGCGAAGCGCAGGGTGTATACCTCCACTCGTTCTATTGCGCACAATCTCGGGTTTTTGTAGTGTACCCGTGCACCCAGCTGCTAACTACCATCACAATTGGTCTGTGGCACAGTCTTTAACAGTGCCCCTTTAACAGCTTTCCCTATCTGCATCCAGACAGTGACTGTTGTCAGCATGGTGATTGGTGGATAGCTCGAGCCACCCACCAATCATAAGGCAGTATTCACCACTCACCTCTCATCCTGCAGCCAGACAGTGAATGTCTCAGCATGCTGATTGGTGGATAGCTCGAGCCAGTTTGAAATACATCCTCCACCCAAACTAACTCTCTCTGCACAGGTTAAATCTGCCCCACCTGCAGCGCACATGGTTTTGTCCATTAGCAAACCAAATTTGCTTTGCGAGTGAACCTGAACCAGGCTCTTTATGTACCCACCAAAATGGCAGATTAGACACTGGCACAAGCTCACAGACAGGACTGGGTAGGGAATGGGTGTGTGCACTCCTAGCACAGAGGGGTGTAAAGGCCCCATACACTTCTACCAGGAGAGAAATCACATACGTTCTCCACTGAACTCCCAGCAGATTCCCACGCGGCAGGTCATTTTCTTCCCGTTAGCTGTCCGCCAATTGAACAACTGCATCCAAGCAAATGCAATCCCGACGCAGACTGTTACAATGTGCTAATTTCCAGGCTACCTGCCCGCTATAATGGTAACAAGAAATGTAATTACACCTCTCCCCTCCCCCCTCCCCCCCCCAGGTAAAGCCCCTTTTAGACCGTTGACCCAGCAATTACCCGGCATTTTGAGTGCCGGGTATTTTTCCGGGTGCAGTCTCACCCATTTTACACTGAGCAGCAAATTACCAGGTTAAAAATTTCAAACGGGTAATTTGCTGAATTACAAGGGTATCTGTTTAGTGTAACAGGAATCAAACTGGGTCACAAATCCCGGGTTGCCGACAATGGTAAAAAGCAGGTTTGGCGATCCGGGATTTAAGACCCGGGTTGACCCTTTTACACTGAACAAATGAGCGGGTAGAACTGCTTCACCCGGTAATTTCATGTTTGGTCTAAAAGGGGTGTAATACGAATAGGGGATAAGTGTAATTTATCCCTGGGAACTGTTGGGAGGTACTATAACGGGGCGTACAATAACCAGTAGCCGGAATTCCAGACGCTATCCGGATGGCTGACAGACAATGTTTAGGATGACAGCCACTACATCAACACCAAAAGGTCGACATTGACAAAAGGATGATCCAAGCAAAAAAAACAGCTGTGGTTGACACATGAAAATGATGACGTGCATTTTTTGGAATTTGTTTAATTTGTTTTGGACTTTCATCCTCTGCTATCCCCGTGGAGTCCGAATGAGAGTGTCCGAACCGTGGCGAGTGCAGTGATCCAAGCGAGGGTAGGCGCTACACTAATTGGGGGTCCACAATTAGTTACACGTACGTTACAATTTCGTCTGCAGAGAGAGTTCTCCTTCTGCTGATGACAATAAATTGGACTTGACGTGCTCAAGTGTCAACATTGACATATAGAAAATCTGAAACTCATGTCAAACTTGTCATAGGTCAACCTCTTCTGTGTCTACCTTTTACCAATGTCAATGACTGCTGACCTTTGTGGTATTGTACAATTACTCAGATCTCTAATTAATGTCTGCAGCCTCATACTGGGAGACGGTAGAACAGGTTTAGTAACAGACGCACAGACAATGGGATTTATATAGACAGCCAGGAGTATTCCTGTATTACTACAACCCTGGTCTGAGGAACTGACCATCCCAGATCAATGATACCCCGTCACCGCGGAGCCTGCTCACATTCCAACATCAATACCAGCAGTAATTCTTGTACACACTCCGCCACTGGTTCTAGATTTCGTTCCCCACAGATCATGTTTTCAAGGTCACGCGCAAGGGTACCACCAACTGCCACGTTTTAAAAATCCACACATAAGCTGTGGCATTAGCTGCTGGCTGTTTGGGTCAGGTGCTGGTTTTCAAAATGTCGGTGACCCCTACTCTGTTTGTATCCCGTATTTTAGGAACCAGGACCAGCCCATGAGCCTGGTGCTGGTTATAGAAATACGGGGTGACCATACTCAGAAGCTATGATGGTAAATCTGACGATCAGATAGAAGATTGTGGCCACATACGACCGTGTTCTATCAACGGCGTTACCATTCGTAACAGCCATATATACGTCTGGCAGCACAGCCGCATTCGGCTGATCCGGGTCCCGGACGTATCTTACAATGACTGCATTCGTACCCATTTGATTTGAGTAAATTGACCCTAAACTGTCTGAGGTATCGGCAGCTACTGTCTGTGTTATTGATATCATTGCAGAGGGCTATTTCCTGCCTGGAACAGCCAGATTCACATTGTCGGCTAAAATAGAGAACATCGACTTTCCTAAGAAACTGTTTAAGTATATTTATAAATGCTTTTGTGCAGAATACGGTGTAAAGTGTATTTCCCATCTAACACGTTGTCAGACGCCTCCACATTTGTCAAATATCTCCCAGCATGTTCTTGTTCCATTAGATACAGTATATGTTTTCTTCTAAAAATGACTTAAGGAAATAAAAAACAGAATTAGGGCCTTTCCCCAGCGGGACGGTCACCAGCCGGCTCGATGCCAGTGTCATTATATTGGTCTCCAATAACACGGTGCATTCATTGGTCTGGGGACGGATCGGCTGAAATGGGTGTGGCTGAAATGGAAGTTTGCAGCACTATGTAACTGTACAATAGGAAAAAGAGGAAACCTCTAAACGAGACAGTTATAGTGCACAGCGGTGGTTGGGGAATTATGTAATAGGCCTCTACATGACGTGCTAGGTATTGCTATGCAGGGACATACAATTACACAAACATGGATTTTGCATTTTCTCTACACTTTGTAGCCAAACCAATTTGCCCTCTGATGAAAGTGGGACTGGCGCTTTGGGGGAAGTGTCCTAAGATATGAAAATAAGCCCCTTGGTGTCAATAACAGCCACGCCCATCAAGGCATGATCCCACAAATTGCAGGGGTAAAAGAAGAGGAGGGGCTTATTGATGTGGGCTAGGTTACGTACTTATCCTCACATGGTACCGTGCAGGAAAACCCCTGATGTGCGTTTCAAAATTATATTGGATTTTATTTAAATAATGACAATATCTCTGACAACAAAGCAACAGTTTGTAAAAAAAAATTAATATCCTAAGAAACCGGCTTCCACACTGTGTATGAATATGCGAGTTACTCGTACTTTAACCCTTTGAGTGCCGATGTCTGCTGTGAGCAAACATGCCAGCGTCGCTCGCAGCGGCTGTTCTGGCACGCAGAGGGTTAATACAATCGGAAATACACTTAATGCCGACCTAATGAACCACATCCTTAAAGCCCATGGCGTAATCTCAGGACCTGTCAGTGTATTCCAGCTGTTATTATAAAGCAGGTGTTTGTCATTGATCGTTACACATATACAAAGGAAACTGTCCGTTTGTGTGAACTGTTATATGTCGCCGCGGTTTCACAACAGACTGGAAGTTGGTTATTGTATCACTGACAAATGGCTTCCAGACGGACACAGCTTCCTTTTTATATATGTGTTACATTAATAACAGAGTATACCGACATTCCTGAGAGTACTCCGTGGACTTTACACCCCAGACCGGAATATACCGACATTCCTGAGAGTACTCCGTGGACTTTACACCCCAGACCGGAATATACCGACATTCCTGAAAGTATTCCGTGGACTTTACACCCCAGACCGGAATATACCGACATTCCTGAGAGTACTCCGTGGACTTTACACCCCAGACCGGAATATACCGACATTCCTGAGAGTACTCCGTGGACTTTATACCCCAGACCGGGATATACCGACATTCCTGAGAGTACTCCGTGGACTTTACACCCCTAACTGGAATTTACCGACATTCCTGAGAGTACTCCGTGGACTTTACACCCCTAACCGGAATATACCGACATTCCTGAGAGTACTCCGTGGACTTTACACCCCAGACCGGAATATACCGACATTCCTGAGAGTACTCCATGGACTTCATACCCCTAACCGGAATATACAGACATTCCTGAGAGTACTCCATGGACTTTATACCCTAACCGGAATATACCGACATTCCTGAGAGTACTCCATGGACTTTATACCCCTGACCGGAATATACAGACATTCCTGAGAGCACTCCATGGACTTTATACCCCAGACCGAAATATACAGACATTCCTGAGAGTACTCCATGGACTTTATACCCCTAACCGGAATATACAGACATTCCTGAGAGTACTCCATGGACTTTATACCCCTAACCGGAGTATACCGACATTCCTGAGAGTACTCCATGGACTTTATACCCCTGACCGGAATATACAGACATTCCTGAGAGTACTCCATGGACTTTACACCCCAGACCGGAATATACAGACATTCCTGAGAGTACTCCGTGGACTTTACACCCCAGACCGGAATATACAGACATTCCTGAGAGTACTCCGTGGACTTTACACCCCAGACCGGAATATACAGACATTCCTGAGAGTACTCCGTGGACTTTACACCCCAGACCGGAATATACCGACATTACTGAGAGTACTCTGTGGACTTTACACCCCTAACCGGAATATACCGACATTCCTGAGAGTACTCTGTGGACTTTACACCCCTAACCGGAATATACCGACATTCCTGAGAGTACTCCGTGGACTTTACACCCCTAACCGGAATATACAGACATTCCTGAGAGTACTCCATGGACTTTATACCCCTAACCGGAATATACAGACATTCCTGAGAGTACTCCATGGACTTTACACCCCTAACCGGAATATACAGACATTCCTGAGAGTACTCCATGGACTTTACACCCCTAACTGGAATATACCGACATTCCTGAGAGTACTCCATGGACTTCATACCCCTAACCGGAGTATACCGACATTCCTGAGAGTACTCCATGGACTTTATACCCCTAACCGGAATATACAGACATTCCTGAGAGTACTCCATGGACTTTACACCCCTAACCGGAATATACAGACATTCCTGAGAGTACTCCATGGGCTTTACACCCCTAACCGGAGTATACCGACATTCCTGAGAGTACTCCATGGGCTTTACACCCCTAACCGGAGTATACCGACATTCCTGAGAGTACTCCATGGACTTTACACCCCTAACCGGAGTATACCGACATTCCTGAGAGTACTCCATGGACTTTATACCCCTAACCGGAGTATACCGACATTCCTGAGAGTACTCCATGGACTTTACACCCCTAACCGGAATATACAGACATTCCTGAGAGTACTCCATGGACTTTATACCCCTAACCGGAATATACAGACATTCCTGAGAGTACTCCATGGACTTTATACCCCTAACCGGAATATACCGACATTCCTGAGAGTACTCCATGGACTTTACACCCCAGACCGGAATATACCGACATTCCCGAGAGTACTCCATGGACTTTATACCCCTAACCGGAGTATACAGACATTCCTGAGAGTACTCCATGGACTTTATACCCAGGGCCGTTTCTAGACAATTTAGCTCCCAGGGCAAAGGAATAAAAATGCGCCCCCCCCCCAAAAAAAAAGTCAACACGACATAGAAGAAATTGCGCTCACGCGACGAAATAGGGGGCGTGGTTTATTACTAAAAGGGGTGTGTCTTAATATAAGGGCATGCTCTAGCAGGAAAACAATTACCTTACATCTCACCTTTGCAACCTGCATGTCCAGACATTGGTTACCGCAGGAATTGTCATTGTACTCCCGCACTTTAGTTGGCGGGCTGAAGGCCACACAGTGACATAAAAATATAAAGGCCCACACAGTGACCTAGTACGCAGGGGCGGATTGGGAATTAAAAGCAGCCTGGGAAATAATTTGAAGCAGCCCTAGGGGGCCGAGGGTACCCGTTGCGCGCCGCAGGCGCGCCAACATTTTTAGGAGGCGTAACCTAGTGACATGGAGCGTGGCCTATTTCAACGAGGTCACGCCCCATTTTTGCCGCTGTGGGGTCATGGCTAGTAGCTCAACCACACCCACAGCCCACCCATTGACCCGCCTTACTTTTTACATTTGCTTCAATCTTTTCTTGATTTCGCACACGGTAATACCACATACACGTTACGTCACACACTGATGCCCATTACACATTATGGCACACACCGTGATGCCCATTACATGTTACGCTGAAGGTACGCACCAAAAATGATATTCTATTATACCACATGCCATAGTGCCTATAACACATTATGCCAGGGCTCAACAATTTTTCATAAAAGAAAGACAACAGTGACAGTGCGCACCAGAGGCCATGATGCCCATTACGAGTTATGCCAGGGCTCAACAATTTTTAAAAACCAAGGACAATAGGGAAAGTGCGCGCCGTAGGCGCGCGTCAAAAATTTACACCGTTGTGCTTGCTACACGTCACACACCCAAAACATATTATACCACGTGCCATAATACCCATTACATGTTATGCAACACACCGTAATTCACACGCAACATGCTATAATGCCCATTAAACGTTATACCAAACACTAATTCCCATTACACATTATGCCACACGTTGTGATGCCCATTACACATTACTCAACACACCGTGATGCCCATTACACATTATGCCCCGCACCGTGATGCTCCATTATACATATTCCCCACACCTTGATGCTCATTATACATATGCCACACACATGATGCCCATTATATATATGCCCCACAGGTTGGAGTCAAAGGCAAATTGAACTACTGCACACTTCACAAAGCAGATGCGCACTGCACAAATAGCCAGCAAACACACGGTTTAAAAAAAAAAAGAGGCCCAATTGGACCAGCGGCGGTGGAGGCGACAAATGAGCACAGCATGAGGCAAGGGAGAAGGCGCAAAATCTCACGCTGGGGAAGTCACCTCACTCAGCAGAGGGAGGAGGTCACTGCCCCAAGTGAGGACCCGCAATGCGTCGGAGCTCAGCCAAGCTACTGCTGAACACCCGGCGAACCGGACGGGTGGTGACCCTACACACACATTGTATAATGACATGGGGCACGCTGACACACACATTGGCACTGGCACGGTCTTCTCCTGGTTCACCTCATACCTCTCCGATCGCTCCTTCTCCGTCTCCACTCCGAGCTCCTCCTCTCCTACTACCCCGCAGCCAGTCGGTGTTCCCCAAGGGTCAGTCCTTGGCCCTCTCCTCTTCTCCCTCTACACCACCTCTCTGGGCACCCTCATCAGCTCCTATGGTTTTCATTACCACCTTTATGCTGATGATACCCTAATCTATCTCTCCTCCCCCGACTTATCCCCATCACTTCTGTCCAAGGTCTCCGAATGCCTCACGGCCATCTCAGCCTGGATGACCCAATGCTTCCTGAAACTAAACATGGCTAAAACTGAACTTCTAATCTTCCATCCCCCGAATATCCCCTCTTCTCCCACTATCTCCATCAGCATTGGTGAAACCGAGATCACGTCCACCGACCAAACGCGCTGCCTCGGTGTCATCATTGACTCCTCCCTCTCTTTCACCCCCCACATTCGTGCTCTCTCACAGTCTTGCCGCTTTCACCTATGCAACATCTCGCACATCAGACCATTCCTCTCCACTGACGCGACCAAAATTCTCATTCACTCTCTTGTCATCTCCCGCCTTGACTACTGCAACATCCTTCTCTCTGGGCTACCTCTCACCCACCTCGCACCTCTCCAATCCATTCTTAACGCTGCTGCTAGGCTCATCTTCCTCTCCCGCCGCTCTACCTCCGCCTCCCCCCTCTGTCTATCTCTTCACTGGCTCCCCATTCCTTTCCGAGTTCTCTTTAAACTCCTCACCACCACCTACAAGGCTCTCTCCTCCTCCACAGCTCCCTACCTCTCTTCACTGATCTCTATCCACACTCCCTCCCGTCCTCTTCGCTCCATCGCTGACCGCCGACTGACCTCTCACCTAATCACCTCCTCCCACTCCCGTGTCCAAGACTTCTCTCGCGCTGCCCCCCTGCACTGGAACAACCTCCCGCCACCCATCAGGCTTTCTGATTCCCTTACCTCCTTCAAGCGCTCCCTCAAAACCCACTTTTTTCGACTAGCCTATCCCTACTCCTAACCTCTTTTGATCCTCCTATCCTGCCTCCGTTCCCCTCCGTTCCTACTTATCCTATTGTATTTCGTTCATCCACCCACCTATTTTTAGTATGTTAACTCTTATGAGCAGGGCCCTCCTTCCTCACGTACTCACCCTACCTCTTTACCTCACCAGTGCTCCTGTCCTGTTCTTCCCTTCCTCTACTTCATCTTCAGTCTCCTCGACAATTTCCGCACCTACTTCTGAACTGATGCTGATTTTAGTTCTACCAGCTATACCCCTATTCATACTGTATTTTTCAACACACCCTGTCTGTTACCTTGTAATTTGTTTTTTTGTTTGCTATGTACGGCGCTGCAGACACTTTGTGGCGCCTTATAAATAAACGTACTACTACTACTACTACTACTACTACTACTACTACTACTACTACTACTACTACATTGTATAATGGCATGGGGCACGCTGACACACACATTGTATAATGGCATGGGGCACGCTGACACACACATTGTATAATGGCATGGGGTACACTGACACACACATTGTATAATGGCATGGGGCACGCTGACACACACATTGTATAATGGCATGGGGCACACTGACACACATACAGTACAGCATACAGATGTATGCAATCCCTCGCATCCCTCCTCCCCCAGGATGAATACCTTTGTGGTGTGCAGTGTGCTGCCTGTGCATGTCTTGCAGCTTTTAGTGAGCAGGATGGCCCCAAAACTTAGTGCACATTAGTGAAGGGGGGCTGTGGAGCGACGACAGCGGGCTTGCCATTTTGAAAAGTAAAGGTAAAGGGGAACCGCTGATTGGCTGAGAGCCGTGACAGAGGGCTCTCTCAGCCAATCAACGGCCGCTGATTCCCCTGTCTGCCCGATGCTCCTCACTGCCGGGGGTGTCGGGGGTTGCTGTCGCCACGGCCAGGGGGGGTGGCGGGTGTGCGGACATCACTCACAGCCGCGCTTCCGTCCTGCGTCCACTCCTCAGACAGTGCAGCATTGCCCAAAACCAATATGGCCGCTGCATATGTGCATTTAATATATGCATATATGCGGCGGCCATGTTTGTTGTGGGCAATGCTGCCGTTCGTGACCAGGCTGGGCTGCGGCCGCTTCTAACAAAGGTAAGCGGCCCAGCCAGAGTGAAATCTGGTCCGGCCCACCGGGAAACGGCCCGGTTTCCCGGTGGGCCAATCCGCCTCTGCTAGTACGCCTCACAGATCAAGGCCAAACAAGGACAGGCTACTTGAATCATTATACACTATTTATCCGCCGTGATGCCAATTACACATTGTCGCACACCGTGATGACAATTACACATTGTCGCACACCGTGATGACAATTACACATTATTTCGCACACCGTGATGACAATTACACATTATTTCACACACCGTGATGACAATTACACATTACGCCGCACACTGTGATGACAATTACACATTACGCCGCACACTGTGATGACAATTACACATTACGCCGCACACTGTGATGCCAATTACACATTACGCTGCACAATATGATGAGCCCACCAATGTTCGATGCCCACCAATGTATATATTTTTATATGCCCACTGCCCAGCAATGTATATTTTTATATGCCCACTGATGTATATATTTTTATGCCCACTGCCCACCAATATTTATATGCCCACTGTCACCAATGTATATTTATTTAAACACCACTGCCCACCAATGTTTATTAATAATAGGCAGTAACATATATATTGCTGGCCTGCGCCATTAATTTATACGTTACCACCTATTGTTAATAAACATTGGTGGGCAGTGGTGTTTAAATATACATTGGTAGCAGTGGGCATATAAAAATATATACATCAGTGGGCATATAAAAATATACACATTGGTGGGCAGTGGGCATATAAAAATATACACATTGGTGGGCAGTGGATATATAAAAATATACACAATAGTGGGCATATAAAAATATATACATTGGTGGGCAGTGGGCATATTAAAATGCATACATTGGTGGGCAGTGGATGTATAAATATATACATTGGTGGGCAGTGGATGTATAAATGTATACACATTGGTGGGCAGTGGGCACACTTCGCACACTCGCACCCCCCCCCCCCCCCCCCCTCAATTCCCTCCCCCTCCCCCCTCAATTCCATCCCCTCTCCGGGCACTTTTAATTAACTACCTTAAGCCTGGGGTCAGGGTGGATGTCAGGCTGTCCAGATAAGCAGCATGGCATGCAGCAAGTCTTGCTGCGCTGCTCCTCGTTTATCGAGCGCGGCGTGACGTCATCATGTCACGCCGCACACATCGGTGGGGGATTCCTGTGCAGAGTCCCGGCGGCCAGCTTGTTGCTGGAGCCAGGACGCAAGTGTGCAGTAGCAAAGTCCCGCCGCGGCAGCCGTGCCCGTGATCATGATGATCTCGTCGGGCGTCGGGCGGCAAGGGATAGGAAGGGGGGAGGCGGCAGTGACGCTGGAGAAGCTGCTGGGCGCCCCAGCTATTTATCAGAGGCGGACAAGCCGTGCGGCGCCCCGGGCTGCTGCACGGCTTGTCCGCCTCTAGAAACGGCCCTGTTTATACCCCAGACCGGAATATACTGACATTCCTGAGAGTACTCCATGGACTTTATACCCCAGACCGGAATATACCGACATTCCTGAGAGTACTCCATGGACTTTATACCCCAGACCGGAATATACCGACATTCCTGAGAGTACTCCATGGACTTTATACCCCAGACCGGAATATACCGACATTCCTGAGAGTACTCCATGGACTTTATACCCCTAACCAGAGTATACAGACATTCCTGAGAGTACTCCATGGACTTTATACCCCAGACCGGAATATACCGACATTCCTGAGAGTACTCCATGGACTTTATACCCCAGACCGGAATATACCGACATTCCTGAGAGTACTCCATGGACTTTATACCCCTAACCAGAGTATACAGACATTCCTGAGAGTACTCCATGGACTTTATACCCCAGACCCCTTCTACTATAAAGTGTATTTCCTAATCTAATAAAGATAGATAGATAGATAGATAGATAGATAGATGGATTTAAAATATGTAATTCACACTATGGCCCTTATTCTGGTTGAATCGGATGGATGCGTATTTTCGGACGGCCACCGAGTGTTCTTAGCCCCGCCTACCGTACGGATCACTCACACCGCCCGAATGTGGTAAGACGTCGAGTGAACGGACCGCGAGTGGATGTTTCATGTGAACACCTCCCCCATCTGTGGGAACCTCCCCCATCCTCCGATGGTCGCCAACCATCGAATGATGGACCGAGAGCAGGGATATGGGCGGGCAGCTGGCATCCGGCTAGGTCAGCTGTCTGCCCCCCACATGTGCGTCACGGCCGGATTACCATACGTACGCCCATGAAACGCGGGGCGTACGCATATGGTAATGAACCCAAACAGCCCTTCACGCCCCTCTTCACCCCCTGCTCGGATTGTTCCGACCGATTGTTTTCTGTACGAAATTCACACTATATTCGGACGTGCGCGGCGTTCGCACATGCGCAGAAACACCTCTGCACATGTGCAAACACAATACATCGCCGTCTGACCGCACACGCAGCTGTCCGACTCAATGAGAATCAGGTACTATGGGTGAAATGTAATAGGATGAGAGACTCAGAAAGTGAGAGATTTGGTAAGAAATCTCCAGGGTTTTTTTAAAGCGGCAATCATTTACACTGCAAAATCAAACTGGTGTAAATGATTGCCGCTTTATAAAAAACTGGCGATTTCTTACCACATCTCTCACTTTCAGATTTTTTGCGGTAACCCGGCAAGGGATGTCTACAGAATCCCAAAATGCAGTAAAAACCCCAATAACGGGGTTTTTACCGAATTTTTCGCTTAGAGAATCTCCCCCCATATATTCCCTGCGATCAGGCCTGAATTAAGCCCACTGTATAGCAGAACAGTCGGCAGGAGATATTTGGAGTTTTCTGAACACAATTTTTTTTATTATTCCAACATATTTTTTTGTTTTTAATCTTTCCCTTATTGACCTGTTGGATATAAATATTTTAACTGGGTTCAATAAAGGTGATATTTTTATAAAATGTGCATCAAGAAATGAGAACTTTTTTTGCCTCCTAATCCTTTATGAATTAAATGAAATTGTGTCAGGGAGAGTATTCGATCCCCCGGCGCTATTTCCGACCGGGGAAATGGTGGCGGGTGCCTATTCAACGCGGTCTTTCCCGACATCATTGAAGAGGCATCTCCGCATAACGAACGAGAACGGCCGGATCTCGGTGATCCACGGGATTTTCTCACGGACACGTCCCCTTTCCAGCACTCTGCAGGCGGGACATTGCATCCCGCCTGCCGATTATCAGTCGAGCAGGCCAAGAACGGGCAAGGGGCACTGTCCCGTGACTCTCCTGTGGCACTGGCAA
Source organism: Crinia signifera (assembly GCF_055691185.1). Lineage (NCBI taxonomy): Eukaryota > Metazoa > Chordata > Amphibia > Anura > Myobatrachidae > Crinia > Crinia signifera. The sequence goes on along the minus strand of NC_139224.1, from coordinate 172,808,886 downwards.
TTGGCTTGTAGAGTGCTACCTCCTAGACCAGCGTTTCCCAACCGGTGTGCCGCGGCACACTAGTGTGCCGTCAGCGGTAGTCTGGTGTGCCGCGAGAACATGCGCTGCCCGGCTGCTAGCATTAGAGTACAGGGCTCGGGCAGCACCTGGCCTGTCACATTGCCCAGCGTATGCGACGTGGAGTGACTCAGCCATGCCAATGCTGTGCGCGGGAGCAAGAAATCCCTACAGAAGATGATTTCTGTAGCAAGCTGGAGACAGGCAGCAGCGTGTGAAACCCGGCGCTGACGACAGAAAGTCCCGGCGCTGACGAGGGGAGTGGACCCACCTGCAAAGCTGCAGGTATATAGCACCATGTATAATTAAGGGTGGTGTGTGGGGGAAACATAGGGCAGCCTGTATTGTGGTCGTGGAGGGGAGAGGATCGGATTGGGGCTTTAACCCTTGCTCTCCGTCGCCACCCCACCTCTTCTTTCTCTTCCCTGCTCTCTCTCTCTTCTTCCCTAGACCCCCTCTCTCTCCTCCCCCATATCTCTCCCCTGTCTCTCTCCTGCACTCTCCCCGACACCAGCAATGCATCCCGCCACTCAGCTGCAGATGATGAAATCCACTAATTATGGCATTGGCACCAGTTATGTTTTTTTAATATAATTGATGTGGTGGACAGTGTGAGGAATTTCCTGGGACACAGAACAGTGTGTGAATTCCCTGTGGGAGGCATGGGGGAGGGGGGCAGTGTGTGGAATCACTGTGGGGCAGTGAGGGGCAATGTGTGAAATTACTTGGGGTACCAATGTGTTTAACTACTGTGGATAAAATTTGTATCACTATGTGGGCCATTGTGCTTGTATTACTCTGGGGGCCCCTATGTTTTATTACTGTGGGGGCCAGTGAGTGCATGCATGCGTGCTGTATTTTTTAAATTGGGGCCAATGTGTGTGTTGTTGTTTTTTTATCCTGACTGTTGGTGTGCCTTGGCGATTTAAAAGTCGGGTCCGGTGTGCCTCGAGCTGAAAAAGGTTGAAAAACACTGTCCTAGACCCAGTGTGCAGGGCAGAGCATGACCCTGCTATAGCCATGTGTACGAATAGGGGCGATTCAGTTGCACATGGGGTGAATATCCACATTTAGGGGTCTGTGTACTAAGCCTTAGTGAGAGATAAAGTGGAGAGAGATAACGTACCAGCTACTCAGCCCCAACTGGAACATTACAGGCTGTTTGAAAATGACAGTTAGAAGCCCTGACGTCTGCTCACACAGTAATGCCGCATTCCAAATGTTAGTTTGCAGTGCAGCCAACTTCATACACGGTAACTCGCAATAGCACCAACATAGACCGCATCAGTGCAATTCGTCTATAGAATAAGTCTATAGTTCCCATTAATTGTGCAAATACCCCCCGGTATATAGATCGAAGACACTGAGCAGTCCCAAGTTCCCCCCACTCTTATCTCAGGAGGAAACATTGGATGTTTGATAAGTGACTGTGGACTCTGGAACTGTACAATCATTAGAAGCGGACAGAGCCCAGGAGACGACTTACATGTCAAGTATAAAAATAATAAGCTCTGCCAAGGTATAAGATGTACCCAGCGCCCTGACCGGTCCAGCCCCCGTTCCCCCGCCGAGTGCTCAGAAGGGACGCAGCCAATTAAATCCTCTGCCTGAGCTACAGGAAGATGTAGATGTCAGACTTTCACATGAAATAAATCATACAGAAATAGGATTAACCCCCAGTAAGCGCAGTGCCGCCATCATTAGCACATTTCCCTCCCCCCCCAGAATCCTTCACTGGTTCCATAATTAGGCATGGAAATCAGCCCTCATTAGCTGTTCTTTAATGATCGTATAAGAATATTTAATAAATGATACGGTGGCAAAAGATCAAAGCGGGCCGCTTGTAAACATGTGTTAAATTTAATGAGCTGCTGGTTAATGTTTTAACAGGGGGAACCAATTTATCATCGCCTGCCCCGGGCGAGGTTCTCAGGATGATAATATAAAAGGAAACGGAGCAATCAAATCCTTATTTCACCAGCTTGGTTTTCCCGTCCGCCCAGCCACTCAGACAGGGCGGGTATATGGGGCACAGATAATGATGCACCGGGGACAGATTTACTGGGGCAAGATTATGCAAATGACGTGCTGTATAATTGGGTTGTATCGGTATTCCCAGTGATAATTGTGACAACATCCCATATCGTGGGGAAGTAATGAGGATGCTGGAGAATTAATGTTCTACAAGGGGGGTTCCATATATATAATATATAATATTCAGCTCATACATATACGTGTAATAGGGGTACATACGGCATCCCGGGAATCAGGACAATGGTCACAAGATCCTGACAGCCAATAGCAGGAATCCAGACATGCCAACTTGCTGCCCTTCACCATCGGCTGTAGATTTCCTGCCACCCGGGGGCTTCCCCAATGCTCCATAGAGAACCGGACCCATAGAATTAGGGAATGTTCCCGGAGTTATGGGGAAAACAGGTTGTGACGCAACCAAGTGGTTCTGGTATAAATGTCCAGGTCTGCAATCACTAGGTGGATCACTAATAGTCGACACCTAAAAATGGTCAACATACTCTAGGTTGACAGTGACCGTAGGCCAACACAAGTAAACGGTCGACAGGAACATGGTCAACACATAAAAAGATTGACACAGGTTTTTAATGTCTTTGGTGTCTATGTCGACATGGGCACCACATCACATGGCACACTATTACATTTCCCCTCCATGTCCAATGGGGTGGCAAAAAAATAAAATAAAAACATGAAAAACTTGCGTCAACCTGTTTAATGCGTCAACCATGTCCATGTTTTGCTTGTGTCAACCTTCTGTCAATGTTGACCTAGAGCAGTGATTTTTAACTTTTTTTTAGACTTGCGGCACACCATCAGACTTCCCACAGGGAAAAACAAACCCATTGGCCCCCATATGAAAAAACTGGTCCCCACAGGTAACAGAAATAAAACATATTATCCCTCACATGACAACAGGAGACCAGTGAACAACAGTTGTACTGGTGGCAGTTCTAAAGTGGTATGGTTGAAAAACGCTGACATTATGTCGACCATTTTCATGGTGGACCTGTCGGATACCCACCCACGGTCAGGGCAATTAAACTGGATTACTGTTGGCATGAACAGAAACCTGCAGTAACGGAAGCCTCCAGTCTGATCACCGGCTGCCATAGACTATAACTGAATAGCCCCGGCAGATTAATTAGCCTGCAGTAATTAACCAGAGCTAATTGAATCTGACCCTTAGAAGGACAATTAAGTGGCATTACGATAGGGTACAGTAACCAGGAAGGTTTTCTAAATAGCACATAATCGGGGGTTAATACATATTGCATCGCCCCGGTGTCAGTCTGGTGAGGTCACCACTGTCCCCATCCCGTCACAGGCCAGGGATACTTAATGCTGCTCTCGCTGCGATGTGATGGAGACTCCAGGCTGCTGGTGGAACCCATCAAGCTAATTAATGCTAATTGCTACCTGGAAGCTTTCCAATGCTCGGAAGCTAATTTACAACCGGTAGAAGCGGAGAAGGCTGCGAGATCGCCTCATATCTCCTACAAAGGTCTCAGTCTCAGCAGCGAGCATCCTCCACAGCGTAATGAGCTGCCAATAGCCCTTCTCTGGGGAGATGCGATGTAATATACAGTGCCGGATATAGGTGTCAGGCCGCCCATAGGCGCAACATGTCTGCATCTATAATATCATTGTGAAATAACAAATGTTGATCATTTATTCAGCCTTAACCTTAATATACTGTAGGTACTTGTTTCCTAGCACGGCCACACCGATTTGCATCGGGGTGATCATGTCGGAAAAATCGCGTCGGTCGCATCGCATGCGACCAAATCGCATGCGATGCAACCGACGCGATCGACCCGATTTTTACATTGAATCAAATGTGAATAGGGCCCCTGGGACCCTATTTTACATTGGATTCAATGTAAAGTATTCCCCAGACCCCCAATTTTACCCCCTCAACGCCACCCCACGATTGACGCCAACCAGAAGCGTGGCGAGCCCGCGAGGGGTGGCGGTGCGCGTCCTCCGACCTTTTCATACCCCTACTATCCACGTCGGCGTGGAGTTGAGAATATAAAGTGTGGCGAGCGCAGCGAGCCCCGCGAGGGGACGCGTATAACTTCACAGGTATATGCGTCCCCTCGCCACGCTTCGGGCACGCTGCGCTCGCCACACTTTATATTCTCAACTCCACGCCGACGTGGATAGTAGGGGTATGAAAAGGTCGGAGGACGCGCACTGCCGCCCCTCGCGGGCTCGCTGCGCTCGCCACGCTTCGGGTTGGCGTCAATCGTGGGGTGACGCTCACAATGGGGTTGCGGAACCCATGACGGGGCCATATACAATGTGAAATGGGTCATATTGGCCCATTTCACATTGTTTCCTATGTAAAATGGACTTAAATCAAGTCCATCTCATCTTGTGCCATTATAATGGCACAAGACCGACGCGATGCTCCCGATTTCAATGTTAAAAATATTTTAACATTGAAGCCTATGGCAAAATCGGGGGCATCGCGTCGGTCGCGTCGGGGGCCATGTTAATGCACGCGACCGACGCGATGCCCCGATTTTGCCTTTGCCGGCAAAATGGACCGGATTTCAAAGGAAATCGGGTCCATCGCGTACCGTACTTAACTTTAAGGTACACGATGCCCGCGATTGTGGCCGTGCTAGGAAACAAGTACCATACTGTATACTCTGTATTGATGAAGGGCTCAAATGAATGCTTTATTAATTTTTGTATCACCAACATATGCCTCAGTGCTGTACAATGAGACACCGCATCAGCTGCTGAGCAGTGGCCTCTCAGTAGTGGGTATCTCTGATTATACAGACCTCAGGGCACCGGGGGGGTGAGGCGGGCGCAGGATGGGCACAGGCCGAGCAGGACAGGTACAGGACACATCACAGCGACGCAGGCAGCAGAAAGGTCACTAATGTGATCAGACAGCAGATCAGAGGCGGCTTCGTTATATATCGAGAGCAACCCTGCTCATGTTCCGCCATTCACTTCAAAGCAGATCAGTACAAAACAAATAACGGTACAGGTCGGACGCATGGAGAAAATAAACATGACATACAATATACAGCAAAGGCAGGGTGCTCTGCAAGGGTCCACATTATACAATATACAGCTAAGGCAGGGTGCTCTGCAAGGGTCCACATTATACAATATACAGCAAAGGCAGCGTGCTCTGCAAGGGTCCACATTATACAATATACAGCAAAGGCAGGGTGCTCTGCAAGGGTCCACATTATACAATATACAGCAAAGGCAGGGTGCTCTGCAAGGGTCCACATTATACAATATACAGCAAAGGCAGGGTGCTCTGCAAGGGTCCACATTATACAATATACAGCAAAGGCAGCGTGCTCTGCAAGGGTCCACATTATACAATATACAGCAAAGGCAGGGTGCTCTGCAAGGGTCCACATTATACAATATACAGCAAAGGCAGGGTGCTCTGCAAGGGTCCACATTATACAATATACAGCAAAGGCAGCGTGCTCTGCAAGGGTCCACATTATACAATATACAGCAAAGGCAGCGCGCTCTGCAAGGGTCCACATTATACAATATACAGCAAAGGCAGGGTGCTCTGCAAGGGTCCACATTATACAATATACAGCTAAGGCAGGGTGCTCTGCAAGGGTCCACATTATACAATATACAGCAAAGGCAGCGTGCTCTGCAAGGGTCCACATTATACAATATACAGCAAAGGCAGGGTGCTCTGCAAGGGTCCACATTATACAATATACAGCAAAGGCAGGGTGCTCTGCAAGGGTCCACATTATACAATATACAGCAAAGGCAGCGCGCTCTGCAAGGGTCCACATTATACAGAGGTGTCCTCATACGTTCCTCATAAGCCTAGCGTCTATTATACCCCTCGCAGACCACAAAATCAACACAGGATAACTCAGGTGGATCTACGGTGTGAAAGCGACAATTCCCGGATCAAGCAACCCGGCATTATAATCCAGCTCACGACCAGGGTTGAACACGGTAAAAGGCAGTTTATACAAAAAATTTAATTATAATGGGTCCCGCCTCTTTCCAAGGCATCAAGTGCACTTCATTAGGAAGCGGACAGCTGCGGAAGATCCACCAACTCTTCTGGGGGACACTACCCGCTAATAGGCTTGTCAAACTAAAAATCCCAATTGGCCTAAATAATCAAGGTTTTATGTTTGTGTGGGCCACAAGAGATGGAATAAGTCTTAAGGTGCGTACACACGGGGCAATATGATCACTGGCAATATATTGCTCAGCAATCATATTGCCCCGTGTCCCGTTTTCATCTGCGACCAGAGATGGTCGCAGATGAAAATTTAAACACTGCTGGGTGAAGAGGCAGGGGATGTCGCAGGTCGGAGGAGCAGCGACCATTCAGGGGCTGAAAACGGGAGCGCGCACCCGGCGATTTATCGCTGGTGCACACTCCAATCACTGGCAATATGGTCGCTCAGCGAGCATATTCCCAGCGATTTCAGCCCCTATCGCCCCCGTGTGTACACAGCATTAGATTTAATTTTGTAAGGTATTTATTAGGATTAATAGAGTAGTGTCTCTGTAGCTTGGAACATATGTACCTTCCAGCCTCCTCTGTTCCTCTGAACACATGCCCCCTGTGTCTCTTTATGCTCCCTGTGTCCCCTCTATAGCCACAAGCCCTTTGTTCCTAGTGCCCCGCCTTCCTGCTCCTAGTGCCCCGCCTTCCTGCTCCTAGTGCCCTGCCTTCCTGCTCCTAGAGTCCCGCCTTCCTGCTCCTAGTGCCCCGTCTTCCTGTTCCTAGTGTCATGTGTGTATTCATTCTCCAGCCCCAATGACAGACCCCTTCAATTCACTTTCTTCTTGGACAATAAAGCATTCTGTAGAAATGCCACAACTTTTAATTATGGGCTTAGTAAATAAGACCTGCTCTAACGCATCAGTCTTATCTGTCACTGCACCTCACACATAAGAGTTCACCCTGCAATATATACTGTAATTACTTTTCATTACTGAGTGATAAACACAGAACTAATCCCCAGACCCAATAATTACCCCGTAATAGCCATAATCTACAGCGAGTGAACAGCAATGAGAGGCCGGCAGCTCGTTCTGTGCAGGATCCTGACGGTAATTATACCAGACAATCCGCCCCGCTTTTCCATCTAACAGAATAGTTCAATATCTGATTATAAGTACACAACGCCTCCACCCAGACAGATCAATGGCGGCATCCCTCCGCGCCTGACAAGTAGGAAAGTTAAAGAAAAAGTCAGTTTACACTTCGAATCAAATAAACGCAACTCTGAATTCCACGGACTGTTAGATTTAACGATGAAGTGAAAATAATTCCCCTTCTGTGATCTGACTCTCAGATTAGTCTAAAGGTGACATAACGGTCATCAACAGGAAGTTACTGCCTATAATACAAGGAGTATATTGCTGAGATCTGGCACAGTGGGATCACAATATCCCTCAAATAAATACTTTATCAGTGATTTACCAAACCTGAATGAACAGATGTGTTATTAGCAGGTACTGTACTGTGAGCATTGGGGAGTAGTGTCCTAGGTCTGTATAGGGTGTAATAGATGTATTATGGCCAGTGGTCAGGACATGTTGGTTGTGTAGTGTCCTATAGGGTGTAATAGATGTATTATGGCCAGCGGTCAGGACATGTTGGGGTGTAGTGTACTATGTCTGTATAGGGTGTAATAGATGTATTATGGCCGGCGGTCAGGACATGTTGGGGTGTAGTGTCCTATGTCTGTATAGGGTGTAACAGATGTATTATGGCCAGCGGTCAGGACATGTTGGGGTGTAGTGTCCTATGTCTGTATAGGGTGTAACAGATGTATTATGGCCGGCGGTCAGGTCATGTTGGGGTGTAGTGTCCTATGTCTGTATAGGGTGTAACAGATGTATTATGGCCGGCGGTCAGGACATGTTGGGGTGTAGTGTCCTATGTCTGTATAGGGTGTAACAGATGTATTATGGCCGGCGGTCAGGACATGTTGGGGTGTAGTGTCCTATGTCTGTATAGGGTGTAACAGATGTATTATGGCCGGCGGTCAGGTCATGTTGGGGTGTAGTGTCCTATGTCTGTATAGGGTGTAATAGATGTATTATGGCCGGCGGTCAGGACATGTTGGGGTGTAGTGTCCTATGTCTGTATAGGGTGTAACAGATGTATTATGGCCGGCGGTCAGGACATGTTGGGGGTGTAGTGCCCTATGTCTGTATAGGGTGTAACAGATGTATTATGGCCGGCGGTCAGGACATGTTGGGGTGTAGTGTCCTATGTCTGTATAGGGTGTAACAGATGTATTATGGCCGGCGGTCAGGACATGTTGGGGTGTAGTGTCCTATGTCTGTATAGGGTGTAATAGATGTATTATGGCCGGCGGTCAGGTCATGTTGGGGTGTAGTGTCCTATGTCTGTATAGGGTGTAACAGATGTATTATGGCCGGCGGTCAGGACATGTTGGGGTGTAGTGTCCTATGTCTGTATAGGGTGTAACAGATGTATTATGGCCGGCGGTCAGGACATGTTGGGGTGTAGTGTCCTATGTCTGTATAGGGTGTAACAGATGTATTATGGCCGGCGGTCAGGTCATGTTGGGGTGTAGTGTCCTATGTCTGTATAGGGTGTAATAGATGTATTATGGCCGGCGGTCAGGACATGTTGGGGTGTAGTGTCCTATGTCTGTATAGGGTGTAATAGATGTATTATGGCCGGCGGTCAGGACATGTTGGGGGTGTAGTGCCCTATGTCTGTATAGGGTGTAATAGAAGTATTATGGCCAGCGGTCAGGACATGTTGGGGTGTAGTGTCCTATGTCTGTGTAGGTGTAATAGATGTATTATGGTCGGCGGTCAGGACATGTTGGGGTGTAGTGTCCTATGTCTGTATAGGGTGTAATAGATGTATTATGGTCAGCGGTCAGGACATGTTGGGGTGTAGTGTCCTATGTCTGTATAGGGTGTAATAGATGTATTATGGCCAGCGGTCAGGACATGTTGGGGTGTAGTGTCCTATGTCTGTATAGGGTGTAATAGATGTATTATGGCCAGTGGTCAGGACATGTTGGGGTGTAGTGTCCTATGTCTGTATAGGGTGTAATAGATGTATTATGGCCGGCGGTCAGGACATGTTGGGGTGTAGTGTCCTATGTCTGTATAGGGTGTAATAGATGTATTATTGCCAGCGGTCAGGACATGTTGGGGTGTAGTGTCCTATGTCTGTATAGGGTGTAATAGATGTATTATTGCCAGCGGTCAGGACATGTTGGGGTGTAGTGTCCTATGTCTGTATAGGGTGTAATAGATGTATTATTGCCAGCGGTCAGGACATGTTGGGGTGTAGTGTCCTATGTCTGTATAGGGTGTAATAGATGTATTATGGCCAGCGGTCAGGACATGTTGGGGTGTAGTGTCCTATGTCTGTATAGGGTGTAATAGATGTATTATGGCCAGTGGTCAGGACATGTTGGGGGTGTGGTGTCCTATGTCTGTATAGGGTGTAATAGATGTATTATGGCCGGCGGTCAGGACATGTTGGGGTGTAGTGTCCTATGTCTGTATAGGGTGTAATAGATGTATTATGGCCAGCGGTCAGGACATGTTGGGGGTGTAGTGTCCTATGTCTGTATAGGGTGTAATAGATGTATTATGGCCAGTGATGTGGACATGTTGTGGGTGTAGTGTCCTATGTCTGTATAGGGTGTAATAGATGTATTATGGTCAGCGGTCAGGACATGTTGGGGGTGTAGTGTCCTATGACTGTATAGGGTGTAATAGATGTGTTATGGCCGGTGGTCAGGACATGTTGGGGTGTAGTGTCCTTTGTCTGTATAGGGTGTAACAGATGTATTATGGGCAGTGGTCAGGACATGTTGTGGTGTAGTGTCCTGTGTCTGTATAGGGTGTAATAGATGTATTATGGCCGGCGGTCAGGACATGTTGGGGTGTAGTGTCCTGTGTCTGTATAGGGTGTAATATATGTATTATGACCAGTGGTCAGGACATGTTGGGGGTGTAGTGTCCTATGTCTGTATAGGGTGTAATAGATGTATTATGGCCAGTGGTCAGGACATGTTGGGGTGTAGTGTCCTATGTCTGTATAGGGTGTAACAGATGTTTTATGGTCAGCGGTCAGGACATGTTGGGGTGTAGTGTCCTATGTCTGTATAGGGTGTAATAGATATATTATGGCCAGTGATCAGGACATGTTGGGGGTGTAGTGTCCTATGTCTGTATAGGGTGTAATAGATGTATTATGGCCGGCGGTCAGGACATGTTGGGGTGTAGTGTCCTATGTCTGTATAGTGTGTAATAGATGTATTATGACCAGTGGTCAGGACATGTTGGGGTGTAGCTTCCTAGGTCTGTATAGGGTGTAATAGATGTATTATGGGCAGCGGTCAGGACATGTTGGTGGTGTAGTGTCCTATGTCTGTATAGGGTGTAATAGATGTATTATGGCCAGTGGTCAGGACATGTTGGGGTGTAGTGTCCTACGTCTGTATAGGGTGTAATAGATGTATTATGGCCATTGATCAGGACATATTGTGGGTGTAGTGTCCTATGTCTGTATAGGGTGTAATAGATGTATTATGGCCAGCGGTCAGGACATGTTGGGGGTGTAGTGTCCTATGTCTGTATAGGGTGTAATAGATGTATTATGGCCAGCGGTCAGGACATGTTGTGGGTGTAGTGTCCTATGGCTGTATAAGGTGTAATAGATGTATTATGGCCAGCGGTCAGGACATGTTTTGGTGTAGTGTCCTATATACATGTGCAGTTTGTTTTTGTAATGGGAGTGTGCGTATTTGCGGGAAAAAAAAACCCACAGGCGTGGGGTCCCCCGAGCAAAACCAGCCCCAGTCTCATAGAGCCGGTCCTGGTTTCCCAAATATAGGGGAAACAAATCGTGTGATTCCCCGAATTTTAATTTCTACCGTTTTGGTGATCCATTGGCTTAGAACCGGGTTCTATAGAAGGGGAGATTTTTAGTATATGTGACACCGGGAAGGGAAGCGGCAAGAAACTGTGGGTGGGGTCCCCTCCAATTGTCTGCCGTTTGCAGGGGTTTCTGGCTTCCTCTCCAGCCAGGGCGCCATCGCCGGACTGCACACAGTGAGCAATCCTGTGCTCTGGTGGGTCAGCTCCTCCTTTATCCGAGATGAACAAAGGAAAGTTCTCCAATTGTGGTGTAACCCAAAGATAATGAGTATAAAGAATATGTGAGGAACCACAGGTGCTCATATCATATGGGCAGGTTCCTGATCAAATGGCCCTTAGCCACGGCAGGTGTAGGACCCACTAAAAGACTAGCCACTCAGCCTGGAAGGGGGTATTAAAGAAGATCTGCTGGGGACTAATTCCCAGGTAATGGTTATCTCCAAAAAAGGAGACAAAAACATTGAAGATGCCGATGAACGTTGATGACTTGCAAATCACTCATATCTGGACCAAAGTGGTCCAGATATGAGACAGACGAGAGTTCCTCCGTCCAGACTGAGAGTCCCCAGGGTGTAGCTAAGGTAAGGAACCCAGTTTTCTGTGGAATGTTACCCCGCACCCCCTTCGCTATTACAAACCTGTCCACAAGTTCTACCAACAGCCCATGTATATCAGGCCACCTGTGATCTATAGTAGGAATGAATGCAGCATGTTTGACAATGTGACAGTTAGTAATGACTACAGCTGTGCACCAGCCAGGTGATCTGGGGAATGTGACAGTTAGTAATGACTACAGCTGTGCACCAGCCAGGTGATCTGGGGAATGTGACAGTTAGTAATGACTACAGCTGTGCACCAGCTAGGTGATCTGGGGAATGTGACAGTTAGTAAGGACTACAGCTGTGCACCAGCTAGGTGATCTGGGGAATGTGACAGTTAGTAATGACTATGGCTGTGCACCAGCTAGGTGATCTGGGGAATGTGACAGTTACAGTAGGAGCAAGTTTCATCTTTGCTCCTTTGGGCGTGGCTAGCCATGGCTAGCCATGGCTATTCTATTGTTCTCAGCTGCAATACAATACGTATTGCAGCTGAGAACAATAGAATAGCCATGGCTGGCCATGGCTAGCCATGGCCAAAGGAGCAAAGATGAAACTTGCTCCTACTGTAGTAATGACTACAGCTGTGCACCAGCCAGGTGATCTGGGGAATGTGACAGTTAGTAATGACTACAGCTGTGCACCAGCCAGGTGATCTGGGGAATGTGACAGTTAGTAATAACTATGGCTGTGCACCAGCTAGGTGATCTGGGGAATTTGACAGTTAGTAATGACTACGGCTGTGCACCAGCTAGGTGGTCTGGGGAATGTGACAGTTAGTACTGACTACAGCTGTGCACCAGCTAGGTGATCTGGGGAATGTGACAGTTAGTAATGACTACGGCTGTGCACCAGCTTGGTGATCTGGGGAATGTGACAGTTAGTAATGACTACACCTGTGCAGCCACTAGGGGATTTGGAAAATGTGGACCGTTGGTAGATTTCGAGGACTGGTTTGGCCAGCCCTGCATTAAAGTGATCCATCTGGAGGCAACCAAACCCTTTAAATACAGGACAAGCCAAAAAAAAACCTCCTAGATTTCACTACATAATCTAAAAGTGCATGGGATCCAGTTAAATATGGCATCATCCAGATGGTAGCCTTCATTGGCGACACACATTTGTAGTCAATGCCTGAAAGTAAGCTCACAGGTCCAGTCATTACTCAATGACCTCAACGTTCTTTAGTAATGTCAGGGCATTCTTATTTGGAAGCCCCCGTCAGTAGGGTCTCGCCTGTAAGCCAGGAATAATAGTTTGCGGATCAGCGGATTAAAATCGACTCCTGTATTATTCTTGGGCTACGATCTCAGCCAATAGGTCTCAAGGTGTCGGTATTGTTACATAACGTTTCCGTTCCAGTTTGTGCTCTCACAAAGATGCGAGGATCTCATCCAGAACAGAAATCGTTCCCTGTAACTAAATCAAACGCATCCTGTTTCCTAATCAAACACGCTTAGATTTCCCAGTAAAGGTCACAGTTTTGTTGGAACGTAACAGACACAATAAAATCCTGTATTTACTTTTCATGATGGAATACAGATTATGCCAAGAGACCTCCCCGATGCATTCTTCCGATACATGAAATATTCAGCGATGCTTCTGCGGAGACTGACAATAGATGAAGGGTATTTATGCAGCGTCTGGAGCTGGTACGATCCCCCCACTGCTGGCAAGCGGAGTACAGCATGTGCTCCAACGCATTGTGCTCGGTCGGGTCAGTGCGCAATCTGGACATTTGCATTTTAGCATTGGTAAATATTTATTGTAACCCTTCGTGGCTTCTGTGCCGATATTCAGCTCTTGTTGTCTCAGCTACAGTAGTGTGGGTCTGCGTCGGGCGGCGATAGAAGCCCATAGGCTCAAAGGGGGGCGATACCCTACCCAGCATAGATGCGGTGGCTGTTGAAAATGTGAAAATTCGGTAGAACCCCCGAAAACGGGGGTTTACCGCATTTTTACCTCAGTACATTCCGCCCATTAACTCCTAACTCAAAAACTTATATAAACATAGGGGGTTATTCCATCTGTGCAGATATTTCCAGACGGGGGAAAGAACGCCACTCACCTGTTCAATGCTGCCGTCACTGATATTGAAGGGTGCCAGAGCCGACTTTTTTTAAAGTCAGATCTGTTTTGTTGGAAACGTCACAGATTGTCGAATTCGGGGCCATTTCCCGACAATCCGCAGCCGTTTCGGACAATTTACAGACTTTACGACACTCTATAGTCGGCATTCAATGTACTGTGGGAAGTCATCGGAACCGGCCCAGGAATTGAATACCCCCCATAGTGGCATTTAAGAAAATAAAATTCAGATGGTTCTTAAATGAAATCGACTTACTCTAAAAAACACAAACAACAAAGAACGAGATTTTTAGGTGACATCTGGGATCCGTTGCAGAATGAATACAATGACGCTGGCAAAGAGCCTGGCTGTTTCCTGATCTCCCAGCACTTAACGCCACATATGAAAGTGTACTTTTTCCTCAGTTTTAATAAAGCTTTGAAATGGTTTTTCCTGGCATTATTGTGCACCATGCCCCTAAGGAGCGCTGGAGTGGGTGTAAGGTACTGGAAAGTGGAAAGGAAAATGGCGAATTTGTGCTCACATGCCGACGGGCGCATACATACCTGGCTTATTGCAAATCAATATAAGTGCATACGTGTTCAAGTCCTTACTAAAGACTACTGGCTGGGACTCATTGGCACTGTGTGTGGCTTCCCTGTTTTTTGGACTGTGCTGCAGAACCTCCCCCCCCCCTCCCCCTGGATCCGCCAATGGCAATAGACTCCTTGGTCTCACATTTGTCAAACAGGCACACACTGCACGACAATATATTGAAGCCCATTACCAACAGCCATAGTACATACAACTAGACTTTTAAAAAGTTAAAGCGGGTTGGTCCCACCTGCAGCGAAGCAGAGAATGTTTGTTTGTCATTACAGGCTGTGACTCAGAGCAATACAACTATTAACGAGCAAATTACAAACAGTGGGACTAAAAATACTGGTACGTTAATGGCCCCTGACTGACTGGCTGGGCGTAGAGCCTGCAAGAATCTGTGCGCTGCTGTCTGGGAGTTAGACTGTAAGCTTTGCTGATTAGTAAGGACAGATGGAAGTGATTAAATCATTCTAGAAGGAGACCTGCTGTATCAGATACGAATGACGTAAATCAACGATAAAAGCCCTATTAATATTATAATAGCATTAATGTAATAATAAATACATGTAAATTATATTGAGCGCACTTCTGCATATTCCATCTAGCTGAAATGAACGTATTGGTGTCCCAGATTCCACATAAAGCCCACGTCAGTCTGCAATCGCAACGTTATTTTTACCACGGCCCCACAAGCCAGATGGTGAGGAACAACAAGACGCGGATGAGTCACAGAAGACGCCGTGAGATCTCCATATCAGACGAGAGAAACTCAGCTGCAAATTACAAAAAGGCAATCCAAACTTTTACAGAAGAATGAACGTCTGTCCACGTCCAAACCTCGGGGGCTATTCACTGATCAGCCCCGAAATACCCCGCGCCACGGGAGGAAGAGACTGATACCACGTCCTTCTGTAATATCAGTGTTACATCTGCCACGTATTCCCAGGCGAGGCAGCCGCTGGGTCAGATAATGATCAAGTCGCTAGGTACCAGGAACATGACTTAACCGGGATATGGTGCCTAGGTGGACAGTATGCATTTATTATTTATTACCAGTTACTTATATGTCGCACACATATTCCGCAGCGCTGTACAGAGAATATATGAATACTCACATCAGTCCCTGCCCCAGTGGAGCTTACAATCTATATTGCCTACCACATATACACACACACACACACAGACATTCTAGGGTTAATTTGTTGGGAGCCAATTAACCTACCAGTATATTTTTGGATTGTGGGAGGAAACCGGAGTACCCGGAGGAAACCCACGCAAGTACGGGGAGAATATACAAACTCCACACAGTTAGGGCCATTGGGGGGGGGGGGGGGGGTGGAACCCACTAAATATCGACAGGGCTTAGCTCGACACATGAAATAGGTCATAATGGCTAAGGAGGACGGGGTCGGAAGGTCAACAGTCAAAGGTCGACATGAGTTTTTCAAATTTTTATAAAAAAAACAGATGTTATTTCATACCCTACCATCTACTAGGGCATGGAGGGAGAACAGAATAGCGTACTATTATAACAGTGTGCTCAAATGATTTCTCTTACCTTTGGAAATAAGTTGGATGAGAGCTTGATGGTCAATAGGTCGACACCAAAAGGTCGACATGAGTTTTTCACAGTTTTTCAAAAAAAAAAAAAAAAAAATTGTTGGCACTTTTGAAAGCTACAACAATTGGGAACAGTAAAGTGGGCAGAGTGCGGCAGTAGCAGAGCGATGAACCAGGCGGGAAGAACGCTATACTACTTGTGGGTCCACTTGCTCAGGTGTCACCATGAAAAAAATGGTGAACAAAAACTCACGTCGACATTTTGTACAGATGCATCCTCATACTCTGTTTCCCAAGAAGAGTAAAATAGTCCCGCCCAGCGCACCAGGCATAGTCCCTCCCAGCGCACCATTCATAGTCCCGCCCCAGCGCACCAGTCATAGTCCCTCCCCAGCGCACCAGTCATAGTCCAGCCCCAGTGCACCAGGCATAGTCCCTCCCAGTGCACCAGGCATAGTCCCTCCCAGCGCACCAGTCATAGTCCCGCCCAGTGCACCAGGCATAGTCCCTCCCAGCGCACCATTCATAGTCCAGCCCCAGTGCACCAGGCATAGTCCAGCCCCAGCGCACCAGTCATAGTCCCTCCCCAGCGCACCAGGCATAGTCTCTCCCAGCGCACCAGTCATAGTCCCTCCCAGTGCACCAGTCATAGTCCAGCCCCAGTGCACCAGGCATAGTCCCTCCCAGCGCACCAGGCATAGTCCAGCCCCAGCGCACCAGTCATCGTCCCGCCCCAGCGCACCAGTCATAGTCCCGCCCCAGCGCACCAGTCATAGTCCCGACTCCAGCGCACCAGTCATAGTCCCGCCCCAGCGCACCAGTCATAGTCCCTCCCAGCACACCACGCATAGTCCCTCCCAGCACACCAAGCATAGTCCCTCCCAGCACACCAGGTATATAAATAAAACTAATTGTGACCAGCTTACATTGCCAGCTCACACTGACCAATCTGATGTGCGGCATTTGTACATCTGTACTGGGACTTGACCAACTATGAATTGGGGAATGACCCCCCACCAAACTACTCCTATGCAATACAGACATAAGTTGAACTCCTTTGTTTCGCAGTCAGACTGTAAGGAAACTAAAGTCTATGTACAGGTAATGAGGATTTGCTAGTTACCGTGATGATGAGGCCCTTTTCCTGGAAGTAGCTGACCAGCGGGACGGCGTTCTGCTTAAAGTTCATTAACCTCCTCTGAATAGCCTTGAGATTGTCATCAGGACGGCCTTGCTGCTCCGCCCGTTTCTGAAGTCTCTCTTTCAGCTTGTGATTGTCACACGCCAGGAACACCACTAGATCCGGGGTACAGATCTAAACCAAAAGTAAATAAAGTTATTCACAATGAAAAAGAAAATCCGGCAAAATAAAGAGAAGATCTGAAAAGGTTTCTTTGAAATTAGTAGTTAGAAATAGTCTGGGAACCCGGCTGCTCCAGTGGATTTGTTCCCAGTGGGCTGTCCCAGAGCATGGCTGGCAGCACAGTCCCACCCCCGAGGTGCAATGGAATAATTAGTGACATTGTGCAGTGGGGGCAGGGACACAATTACACAATTCACTGCGAATTACACCAGGACCCTGGACTTTAACTGCCTAAGGGCCAGATGTACTAAGCCTTGAAAAGTGATAACATGGAGAGTGATAAACCACCAACCAATCAGCTCCTACTTTTCATTTTTCAAACACTGCCTGTGACATGACAGTTTCGAGCTGATTGGCTGGGGATTTATCACTCTCAATTTTATCACTTTTCAAGCTTAGTAAATCTGGCCCTAAGAGGATGCGGTGTTTGTTTTAGACAGTTTCCATCATCCCTGTCCCATAGCCAACAGACTCATCCCATCCTGCAGACAATGTGTAACATTCAGCCTCGGTATCCAGTATTACAGATTACCCAGCTACAGAGAACCTCTCCGCCTTAACACTCTCAGAATAAAATAGGTTTCAAAAACCACTTTTTATAACAGCAGGCGTCGAGCCGAGACACTTACTTCGGTAACTAGATCCGAAGCCCACGCTGGGAGGGAGAGTCCCACAGAGACAGGGAATCGTGTTTACTAACCAGCGCCTGTGTCATGTGTGCTGAGTGATTCAGGCTTCTCCCAGCAGCAGAGAGACATATATACTGTAAGTACATATACCTGCACTCACCTGACCACTTATTTAAATTTATATTTAATAGTACAGATGTACGGTTTCAAAAAGGTTACAGTATCCAGTGTATAAAAGGACCCAATTTCAGGGCTGTTACCTCTCCCCCAGACTCCTTCACTTACTCCAATGCACTGCAGAGTGGGAGATTCTGGATTACATTTGAACCCCCCCCCCCCCCCCTCTAAAAATCTTGTGTTTGCCTAACCACCACCTTCCCCGCAGTCCTATCCCCTGGCAACCATGCGTCAGGAAGATACACCCCCCCCTGCGTGCGCCCGCAGCCGGAAAACCATCAAATTATTTCTCCATAATATAAGTCAGAGGAGACGGACATATTTGCGGACTTCCGGCCAAAGACATGGCAGGCGGCTGACATTGTGTGACGTCAGCTGCACACTCCCCCCCCCCAGCACACATTGACATATCCCCATTCCCATGGGAATGCCCAGCATTTTCATGGGAACGCCCTTGAAACGCTGGGCATTCCCATGGGTGAAACTTCTCCCACCCGCCGCACACCCCCGGGCCGCATTGCTCCATGCAAACATGCGCAGTAGAAAAACAGGTACTTATGTACTAACTGGGCTGCCGATTTTGAAATCGGGTCCATCGCATCGCATCCGACCATATCGCATGCGATGCGATGGACTCGATTTTTCCATAGGATTCAATGTTAAAATGGACTGAGTCCATTTTAACATGGAATTCAATGGGAAAAGGGGTCCTTTTCATACCCCTACTATCCAAGTGAGCATGGAGTTGGATATAAACCTGTGGCGAGCGTAGAGAGCCACCGAGCCCGAAGCGTGGCGAGCCCCGCGAGGGGACACAGAATACCGTTCGCTCGCCACGCTCGCCACAGGTTTATATCCAACTCCATGCCCACTTGGATAGTAGGGGTATGAAAAGGACCCCTTTTCCCATTGAATTCCATGTTAAAATGGACTCAGTCCATTTTAACATTGAATCCTATGGAAAAATCGGGTCCATCGCATCGCATCGCATCTGATTGTATGCCTTAAGTTAAGGCATACAATCAAAAAATCGGCAGCCCAGATACTACATAAGTACCGAAAAACATTGTTAGCGTTCAAACGGGGGACCGAACCAAACAGAATCAGGGCCCTTGTGTAGTACAGGTATAACGAAATACAGAAACATGCAACACGATTATGTCTCTGTTCTAATTTTATACCTGTTACCAGGCAGCCTGTAGCTCCGTTCCCTGTCTGCGCTACTGTAGTGTGCTCAGACCACAATACAGTATCACTACGCCTCACAGGGGATGTATATACTGTAGTGCTGCACTGTACGTGTCCTCTCTCATATGGTCAGACCACAATACAGTATCACTACGCCTCACAGGGGATGTATATACACTGTAGTGCTGCACTGTATATGTCCTCTCTCATATGGTCAGACCACAATACAGTATCACTACGCCTCACAGGGGATGTATATACTGTAGTGCTGCGCTGTACGTGTCCTCTACCATATGGTCAGACCACAATACAGTATCACTACACCTCACAGGGGATGTATATACTGTAGTGCTGCGCTGTACATGTCCTCTCTCATATGGAGAGACCACAATACAGTATCACTACGCCTCA
The DNA here is from genome assembly GCF_055691185.1 of Crinia signifera. Taxonomy (NCBI): domain Eukaryota; kingdom Metazoa; phylum Chordata; class Amphibia; order Anura; family Myobatrachidae; genus Crinia; species Crinia signifera. The sequence continues at coordinate 172,789,281 of NC_139224.1, read as the reverse complement.
CAGGGGATGTATATACTGTAGTGCTGCACTGTACGTGTCCTCTCTCATATGGTCAGACCACAATACAGTATCACTACGCCTCACAGGGGATGTATATACTGTAGTGCTGCGCTGTATATGTCCTCTCTCATATTGTCAGGCCACAATACAGTATCACTACGCCTCACAGGGGATGTATATACTGTAGTGCTGCACTGTATATGTCCTCTCTCATATGGTCAGACCACAATACAGTATCACTACGCCTCACAGGGGATGTATATACTGTAGTGCTGCACTGTACGTGTCCTCTCTTATATGGTCAGACCACAATACAGTATCAATATGCCTCACATGGGATGTATATACTGTAGTGCTGCACTATATATGTCCGCTCATATTGTCAGACCACAATACAGTATCACTACGCCTCACAGGGGATGTATATACTGTAGTGCTGCACTGTACATGTCCTCTCTCATATGGTCAGACCACAATACAGTATCACTACGCCTCACAGGGGATGTATATACTGTAGTGCTGCGCTGTACGTGTCCTCTATCATATGGTCAGACCACAATACACTATCACTACGCCTCACAGGGGATGTATATACTGTAGTGCTGCACTGTACGTGTCCTCTCACATATGGTCAGACCACAATACAGTATCACTACACCTCACAGGGAATGTATATACTGTAGTGCTGCGCTGTATATGTCCTCTCTCATATGGTCAGACCACAATACAGTATCACTACGCCTCACAGGGGATGTATATACTGTAGTGCTGCACTGTACGTGTCCTCTCTCATATGGTCAGACCACAATACAGTATCACTACGCCTCACAGGGGATGTATATACTGTAGTGCTGCACTGTACGTGTCCTCTCTCATATGGTCAGACCACAATACAGTATCACTACGCCTCACAGGGGATGTATATACTGTAGTGCTGCACTGTACGTGTCCTCTCTTATATGGTCAGACCACAATACAGTATCACTATGCCTCACAGGGGATGTATATACTGTAGTGCTGCACTGTACGTGTCCTCTCTCATATGGTCAGACCACAATACAATATCACTACGCCTCACAGGGGATGTATATACTGTAGTGCTGCACTGTACATGTCCTCTCTTATATGGTCAGACCACAATACAGTATCATTACGCCTCAGGGGATGTATATACTGTAGTGCTGCACTGTACGTGTACAGTATCACTATGCCTCACAGGGGATGTATATACTGTAGTGCTGCACTGTATATGTCCTCTCTCATATGCTCAGACCACAATACACTATCACTACGCCTCACAGGGGATGTATATACTGTAGTGCTGCACTGTATATGTCCTCTCTTATATGGTCAGACCACAATACAGTATCATTACGCTTAAGGGGATGTATATACTGTAGTGCTGCACTGTACGTGTACAGTATCACTATGCCTCACAGGGGATGTATATACTGTAGTGCTGCACTGTATATGTCCTCTCTCATATGCTCAGACCACAATACACTATCACTACGCCTCACAGGGGATGTATATACTGTAGTGCTGCACTGTATGTGTCCTCTCTCATGTGGTCAGACCACAATACACTATCACTACGCCTCACAGGGGATGTATATACTGTAGTGCTGTATATGTCCTCTCTCATATGGTCAGACCACAATACACTATCACTACGCCTCACAGGGGATGTATATACTGTAGTGCTGCACTGTACGTGTCCTCTCTCATATGGTCAGACCACAATACAGTATCACTACGCCTCACAGGGGATGTATATACTGTAGTGCTGTATATGTCCTCTCTCATATGGTCAGACCACAATACACTATCACTACGCCTCACAGGGAATGTATATACTGTAGTGCTGCGCTATATATGTCCTCTCTCATATGGTCAGACCACAATACAGTATCACTACGCCTCACAGGGGATGTATATACTGTAGTGCTGCGCTGTACATGTCCTCTCTCATATGGTCAGACCACAATACAGTATCACTACGCCTCACAGGGGATGTATATACTGTAGTGCTGCACTGTACGTGTCCTCTCTCATATGGTCAGACCACAATACAGTATCACTACGCCTCACAGGGGATGTATATACTGTAGTGCTGCACTGTACGTGTACAGTATCACTATGCCTCACAGGGGATGTATATACAGGTTGAGTATCCCTTATCCAAAATGCTCGGGACCAGGAGAATTTTGGATAACGGATTATTCCGTATTTCGGAATATTTTAATATTTCAATGATGTATTTTGAAGTATCTTGCATTTATGCTGTATAAACACATAATATACACACAAATATATTTTATTACCACATAAAATACACACAAATATATTTTAATTGTTCAAAAAACAAGGTTTCAAAACGTGAAACAAAATGTGTGTACTATCTCAGCACTGAATTTGAATGCCAAGCAATCATTGTCTTGCACATATATAGTGCCAGTTACATATCATGTCCCCAGTGATGCTGTTACAAATGTCCCCAGTGAGTTTTCAGCAAAAAAAAAATAATTTTTCACTTTCTGGAATGTCCGTATTTCGGAATAATTCGGATAACGGATATTCGGATACGGGATACTCGACCTGTACTGTAGTGCTGCACTGTATATGTCCTCTCTTATATGGTCAGACCACAATACAATATCACTACGCCACACATGGGATGTATATACTGTAGTGCTGCACTGTATATGTCCGCTCTCTTATATGGTCAGACCACAATACAGTATCACTACGCCTCACAGGGAATGTACATACTGTAGTGCTGCGCTGTATATGTCCTCTCTCATATGGTCAGACCACAATACACTATCACTACGCCTCACAGGGAATGTACATACTGTAGTGCTGCGCTGTATATGTCCTCTCTCATATGGTCAGACCACAATACAGTATCACTACGCCTCACAGGGGATGTATATACTGTAGTGCTGCGCTGTACATGTCCTCTCTCATATGGTCAGACCACAATACAGTATCACTACGCCTCACAGGGGATGTATATACTGTAGTGCTGCGCTGTACGTGTCCTCTATCATATGGTCAGACCACAATACAATATCACTACGCCACACAGGGGATGTATATACTGTAGTGCTGCACTGGAGATAGCAATGGTTTGTAAACACAATGGAGCCACAGTTTGACTGACAGGACCCCTCTCTGGCAGATGTCTGTCGCACAGGTGCATGCACACACCGTCTGAAAGCCTTCTGGCAGAACTTAGGGCCTTATTCTAGTTCACTCTTTCTGACAAATTCCTTCTTAGATAGACAAAACCATGTGCACTGCAGGGGGGCAGATGTAAAATGTGCAGAGAGAATTAGGTTTGGGCGAGTCATTTTGTTTCTGTGCAGGGTAAATACTGACGCTTTATGTTTACACTGCAATATAGATCTCACTTTGAAGTAAAACCCCACCCAAATCTAACTCTCTCTGCACATGTAACATCTGCCCCACCTGCAGTGCACATGGTTTTGTCCATCTAAGAAGGATTTTGTCAGAAATATAATGACGTTTCTGCACTCTGGGACAGCGGAATAAGGTTTTCCTAACTGGCAGAGACGGTAAAATGCGCCAATTTAAACACAAAATGACCTACTATCCGCTGCACAGCAGAAGCCAATCCTCTGCAAACACCACATTCTCCGCACGTCCTGAGACTCAATATACAGACATGGGAACGATTGCAAATATTCAGAGATCCGGTGACAATTTCAGCTCTATCAATGCCAGAAGCGTCTGACGCATTATCGCCCCAATTCCCCGGACTGTAATCATGATCTTCAGCTGAACACATTGGGAAAGACTTTAGGAAGTTTTAGTATTCGGGGCACATCCCAGAGACAGAGATGAGAGGGAAACAGCACTTGGCACCAGTGTGCTGAAATGAGATTCGGGAAGCCATACGTGGGTACCAAATAGCCCTGGCTGGATGCATCGCACAACCGCCCGATGCACTGTGCTGCAACGACTATTGTGGCTGGCATAATCCGCAACGACTATTGTGGCTGGCATAATCCGCAACGACTATTGTGGCTGGCATAATCCGCAACGACTATTGTGTCTGCCATGATCCGCAACGACTATTGTGGCTGGCATGATCCGCAACGACTATTGTGGCTGGCATGATCCGCAACGACTATTGTGGCTGGCATAATCCGCAACGACTATTGTGGCTGGCATAATCCGCAACGACTATTGTGGCTGGCATAATCCGCAACGACTATTGTGTCTGGCATAATCCGCAACGACTATTGTGTCTGGCATAATCCGCAACGACTATTGTGTCTGGCATAATCCGCAACGACTATTGTGTCTGGCATAATCCGCAACGACTATTGTGTCTGGCATGACCCGCAACGACTATTGTGGCTGGCATGATCCGCAACGACTATTGTGGCTGGCATGATCCGCAACGACTATTGTGTCTGGCATAATCCGCAACGACTATTGTGTCTGGCATAATCCGCAACGACTATTGTGTCTGGCATAATCCGCAACGACTATTGTGTCTGGCATAATCCGCAACGACTATTGTGTCTGGCATAATCCGCAACGACTATTGTGTCTGGCATAATCCGCAACGACTATTGTGGCTGGCATGATCCGCAACGACTATTGTGTCTGGCATAATCCGCAACGACTATTGTGTCTGGCATAACCCGCAACGACTATTGTGTCTGGCATAATCCGCAACGACTATTGTGTCTGGCATAATCCGCAACGACTATTGTGTCTGGCATAATCCGCAACGACTATTGTGGCTGGCATGATCCGCAACGACTATTGTGGCTGGCATAATCCGCAACGACTATTGTGGCTGTCGCCTGCGGTCCCCCGCTCACTTGCTGCCAGTGACGTCGCTCCTGCCTCCGTCATGTCTTCCCGTATTCAGGGTTTGTGTTCCACATTAGAATAACTATTCACAATGTAATAATTAACGGTTCCCCCTATTTCCTCACTCGCGGAATCGGAATATTATATGGTTCGTTATGACAAACGCGGATGTTTCCAATACACTGATTCCAGACAAAAACTCCTTTTGGATTTTGGGCCTAATTCAGATCTGATTGCAGGACAAATTTGTTCTAAAAATGGGCAAAACCAGGGGGATGCAGTTAGAAATCCGGCGGTCGGAATCCCGGTGGTCAAAATCCCGACGCCGGAATCCCCCATTTGCAGAATTTTCCCTGTGATCGGGTCTGAATTAGACCCAATGTTTCTGTGTCTACAGACAATGGTTCACCTTGTGACAATGTCCTGGAGATAGACACTGGCATTCTCTCAGAACACAGGATGGGCGCCGGTACAAGGGTAGTAATGATGTGTGCCAACCGTCTGTAAATTATATTATTATAGATACACTGGAGCAACAGGAAAAGGTGCTTATACTGTATGACATGATTTAGGGGCGGTCACAGCTGAGCGATGATCGGCAGACTGCACATGTGCGCAAGCGGTTGCAAAGTGATTGACGCAAAGCGGCCATTAGCGGCATAGGATGTAACAGGGAACATCTGTAACAACGCATTGTGGATCTTGTATGCATAAAACATGGCGCCAGTGTGGCAGCGCCCTCGGCCATTCTGAGCAGGTGCGGAGGCACTCAGGGTATCGATGTTCCTCGCGGCAGCGATGGCCTACACATGTTGCGATGGCTTCGGAGTGGACCATTAGGCCGACAGTCAAAAGGTCAATCACTATTGGTTGACAGGCAGAAGAAGTTCAACAGATGAAAAGGGTTGACATTTATTAGGTCAACATGGTCAAAAGGTCGACACAAGAAAAAAGGTTGACGCGGAAGGTTGATTTTTTCACTTGTGGGTGGCTGCTGCAGTTCCATCACTATATAAACAGGAATCTTACACTCAGACGTTTTCCCGCAGTCCCAGGTAGAGCACAATGCTGCGTGGTGCGATGATCGCGGGCGGGACTCACTCGTATCGCTCCTGAGTCTGTGTATTCTATACAGGTTAGCACCCGAGTCTGTGTATTCTAGCAGCAATGCTGCGTGGTGCGATGATCGCGGGACTCACTCGTATCGCTCCTGAGTCTGTGTATTCTAGCAGCAATGCTGCGTGGTGCGATGATCGCGGGACTCACTCGTATCGCTCCTGAGTCTGTGTATTCTAGCAGCAATGCTGCGTGGTGCGATGATCGCGGGACTCACTCGTATCGCTCCTGAGTCTGTGTATTCTAGCAGCAATGCTGCGTGGTGCGATGATCGCGGGACTCACTCGTATCGCTCCTGAGTCTGTGTATTCTAGCAGCAATGCTGCGTGGTGCGATGATCGCGGGACTCACTCGTATCGCTCCTGAGTCTGTGTATTCTAGCAGCAATGCTGCGTGGTGCGATGATCGCGGGACTCACTCGTATCGCTCCTGAGTCTGTGTATTCTAGCAGCAATGCTGCGTGGTGCGATGATCGCGGGACTCACTCGTATCGCTCCCGAGTCTGTGTATTCTAGCAGCAATGCTGCGTGGTGCGATGATCGCGGGACTCACTCGTATCGCTCCTGAGTCTGTGTATTCTATACAGGTTAGCACCCGAGTCACAAATACAATGCCAGCTCCAGTGCCCAGGGTGCGCCTGCTATGGGCCCAATTCGCTGCTTTGTGAGCCAACTAACGCTGGCCTGTATGACCCCCCCCCCCCCCCTTCGTGTAAATTTCGTGTAGGCCTAAAATCATTTGATATTCGCCGACCATCGAAATGTTTTCTGAAGCTAAACTAAGTCATCCCCTGGTGGTGTCAGCTGCCCGCTCCCGAAGGCAGGGAGTCACCCCCGTTCGCATGGCTTCCTGGGCGTACCCAGCGTTTTCATGCGTACATCCAGGATGCCTCCGGCACCTCCCCTCCCCCCGCTGTGAGGGCGCCCGCAGAGAAGACCTGCACATGCCCATATTCGCAGATCTTCAACATCGGCCCCTTTTGCGAATTCGCAATGCGACGATTGGATCACAATGACCCCCTATGTACACAGCCGTCTACAATACACAGTGCTGAGATGATTGGCAGCATTATCTATCAGAGTATTAATTCCGTCTGGCATACTGCTGGCTGACTCCTTGTTCCCTCCGGCCAGTATTTATATCATTGGCAGCGATATTACGGGCGGTCACAGACGTCTATGCCCGCTGCTTAATGCACATTTCCATTTGGCTACGGCAGAGACGTAGAGGTTTAAAGGATAAAAACTTAAGAGCTTTGTATTTAATTAGTGTTTCTATGTAATGACATTGCATGGGAAATGTGACAGTTCCCAGAACGATTCCGCATCGCTCGCTGCTCGTTCCTAAATCAACTTTATGGTGACCGTAAATCAGCGATGATGCCGACAGAACGGGTCTGGGATCCGGGTGATAGGCCTAGGATGCATCGATGTAGCTAAGGTCAGTCGGTGTTGTGGCTGCTCTGACCCTGGTGCCCGTTAATGATGACTGCCCATTTATATGGAGGCCCTAGCACGGGCACGGGCATGCTATTACACTGCAGCACACACTGGATTTACACAAATAAAGAACGCATCATCTTTATTACAGGATGGGGACATCTACCGTCTCTCGCACAGCAAGTCATCCCTGCACACGCTCAGTGGTAGCCATCTTGGCACAAGGAATGAAGCTTCCCTTAACGAGCACAACATATAGTCTGGTCAGAAGCACTCTCCACGTTCAACATACTGGGTCCGATTCAGTCCTGAATCGCGTCTAGCATCAGTTAGATGCCACCCGCTAGAGTGAATACCCATTTTGCGCATGCTCTGGGGGGGGTTGCACATGTGCATGCTCCCGAATTTTGCACATTCAGCACAAAACTAATTTTCATTTCCAGTATCTATAAAATGTTATTTTACAGAATATTACAGAGAGAAGACATTGTCTGCTGCTACTTAGCGTAAATGAAGCGTATCGGCTACAATAGGGCTGTGGGGACGTACAATACGTTATTATCCATCACCGAATACTGGAGGACGCGGCTCCACATCCACAAAAGGAACCATATTGTTAGAGAAGGATTAATCTAGCGTCTCCCTGTTGGAGAAGCCGCTATCAGAGCAGAACACGATCTGCTGCAAATCGTTTCCTGCAGAGACTCCGACACCAGACACAACAGCCGAATAACAGGTCCACGTAGACTCTTACCTGATCCTCGAAGGAGAGAGCTTGCGCCACATCGCGGGGAAATCCGTCTATAACGATCCCCTCAGAGTCCGGCATTTGCATCAGTTTCTGCTTTATTTCAGTGATCGTGGTTTCCTTAAGGAGAACGGAGGAGAGGGGACATGAGTCGGTGGTGATCTTAGTAAGTTACAGTTCCGTGGACGACAGAGCGTATAAAACAGTTACCTGCGGGGCCAGTTCTCCTGTGGTTATTATCTTGGCGATAAGGCTCCATTTCCGGTTACTGCTCGTGTTGTGGATCTTTTTCCTCAATAGTTCCCCCACTGAGATGTACTCAAACCCGTAGCGTTCCGCTATCTTCAGGCTCTGCGTCCCTTTACCGCTCCCGGGGCCGCCTAAAATATAAAACAGCAACAACTGTAATAGTCTCCAAAAAACGACATCAATCCTAAATCAGCCGCTACAAACAATTCTGTGCGCGCGTTTCACCGCGTCATTCCCAAAACCGCCGTAAACATTTCATTTGTGATCCGCAAATTAAGGCGTCTTTGTACTGAGCCTTGGAGACAGATACAGTGGACAGAGACAAAATAGAAGCTAATCAGCTCCTAACTGTCATGTTACAGGCTATGGTTCAGATGTATTAAACCTTAAAAAGAGATAAATTTGTGGGTGATAGAGTGAAAAACATCCAGCCAGTCTGCCTCTAACTGCCATTTGTCAAAAAGCTTGCAACAAGACAGCCGAGAGCTGATTGGCTGGATGTTTCTCGCTCTTTGGCACCCTCGCATTTATCTCTTTTTAAGACTTAATACATTTGCCCCAGGGTTTGAAAAATGACTGTTAGGATCTGATTGGTTGGTAACTCTGTCCATCTCTTATGGGCAGACATATAACACCAGGGTGAAAGATAAAGTATCAATCAATCAGTTCCTAATGGTCATTATTCAAACGCAACCTGTTTCACAGCAGAAAGAAACTGATTGGTGGATACTGGCGGGCAGCGGACAACCAGTGATGTCACCCCCGGCACCCGCGTCACTGCTTCATTTCATGGGAACGCCCAGCATTTTCATGGGAACACCCATGGACAACCAGCAGCCAATCAGAAAGCCAAGCACAGACAGGGTTATATAGTGGAAGGTGCAGAGTCTCCCAACAGCACAGAGCAGTAATCCCTCCGGTCACAGTGATGCAGACAGATTGCGGTGGTCGGACACACTCCTGCGGTATTCTCCTGTGTGCAAGTCACAAGAAATCAGCGCAAGAGCAAAGCTTGTGATAGTACGAGGGGGTGGCAGCAATCCCATCTATAAATAAAGTACATCATTTTATTTAGATCTTCACGTCCCCACAAATGATGAATTCCAGTTAACCGACATTAGCTTTTAGTATTCTTTTTAACACACAAAAGCAGCCCGAATGAATTACCCAAAGTGGAGCAGACCCCAGAGATATAGAGGAGGGGATACACATATGTATCTTTCTGTGGGGCTCCGAGTCCTCCTCTATCACCGGCAAATGCCCCAAGGAGAGTCTACACTGGAAGGATGTGGAACTCATTTCCCCTGCCACCGGCTCTCCCCATCCCAGATCGGGGGGAGCCCAAGCCGGTGCCAGGATTCTCGGCACCCCCTGTAAACTAAAAATTTGTACCCGACCTCCCATACTTTATAAAGTGGTCTCACAAGGAAGGGGTGTGTTTACACAATAGTACCCCCTATTCAAATTACACCATACAATAATTTTCTCATTGCATCACATGTAGTGCCCCGATTCATATTACACCACATAGTAGTGCCCTTTATTCACATTACGACACACAGTAGCACCCCTTATTGATGTTACACTACACAATAGTACTTCTTTTAAATGTTTTTCACATAAAAAAGTTGCTTGCACATAGTGCACACGGAATTAGTGCCACTTATGCAAATAATGCCCAGAACACTAGTACCCTTACGCATAATTTACACAGTAATAGTGCCCCTTGTACACCGAATGCCCACAGTAGTAGTGCCCCTTGTACACCTAATGCCCACAGTAGTAGTGCCCCTTGTACACCTAATGCCCACAGTAGTAGTGCCCCTTGTACACCTAATGCCCACAGTAGTAGTGCCCCTTGTACACCTAATGCCCACAGTAGTAGTGCCCCTTGTACACCTAATGCCCACAGTAGTAGTGCCCCTTGTACACCTAATGCCCACAGTAGTAGTGCCCCTTGTACACCGAATGCCCACAGTAGTAGTGCCCCTTGTACACCTAATGCCCACAGTAGTAGTGCCCCTTGTACACCTAATGCCCACAGTAGTAGTGCCCCTTGTACACCTAATGCCCACAGTAGTAGTGCCCCTTGTACACCGAATGCCCACAGTAGTAGTGCCCCTTGTACACCTAATGCCCACAGTAGTAGTGCCCCTTGTACACCGAATGCCCACAGTAGTAGTGCCCCTTGTACACCTAATGCCCACAGTAGTAGTGCCCCTTGTACACCGAATGCCCACAGTAGTAGTGCCCCTTGTACACCTAATGCCCACAGTAGTAGTGCCCCTTACACACATAATGCCCACAGTAGTAGTGCCCCTTATACACATAATGCCCACAGTAGTGTCTCTTACTCACATAATGCCCACAGTAGTAGTGCCCCTTATACACATAATGCCAACAGTAGTGCCCCTTATCCACATAATGCCCACAGTAGTGCCCCTTATCCACATAATGCCCACAGTAGTGCCCCTTATCCACATAATGCCCACAGTAGTGTCTTACACACATAATGCCCACAGTAGTAGTGCCCCTTATACACATAATACCCACAGCAGTAGTTAGACACACACATATCTGCCTGTCACTCCAGTAGATCACCACCCCTATCCCTCTCTGTACCCTTCCAGCCCCCTCTCACCTTGTCTTTAGAATGCACAGAGCCTGCTCCTCCTTGTAGTTAGTCTTCACAGCTGCGTTGGCGATGTGACATCACAAACGCCGTGCCAGAAGAGGGACAGCTGTCGGAATTACTGTGCAGGGCAGTGGTGAAGGTGGAACTCAGTTCCACCCTGTACCCCCACACACACACTTTAACCCCTAAATAACATGATGCAGTACAAACAAATGTGCTGTAACCCATGAGTTGGTTGGTTGGCGTACGTTCCAGTGCAATGTGTGTAAATAAACATAAACATCGCTAAACATAGCGATATATATTCGGGTAAAACCCCACAATAAAATACAAATAGGGTGACTTTCAGTAATAGAGTTTTGCTACATTTTACTGACCCAGAATTCTGAGAGCCTGTAGCCCCATCCGCCTTGCAGTGCGCGCACGGAATATTCCCTTCATTAGTGTGGGGACGGGAACACTCACACACAGTCATTGTCATGCAGGTCGCACACTATACACAGTAATTGTGTCACTCGCATTTATACCTGCCAGCAAGTAAACATAACATATCAGCGGGCTGACCCTCCCAGCACCCCCACCAGTAACCGCGCATAAGGCAGCGCAGGATTAATGCCAGATTTATAAATAGCCGATCACATAATCACTCATCTGGATATATGCAAATAACGAGATCACATCTATAGCAGCTCAGTGCCTCAGCTATAATGTACTCACTCCTATTGTATCAGGGACCAACATTCCTCACCAGCTGCTGATTATACAATATATAGACAATGTATAGACTACAGTACAGAGCAATAGGGAGTAATACACAGACCGCAGCACACACCACCAGGGGCAGTAGGGAGTATATCATACACAGACTGCAGCACACACCACCAGGGGCAGTAGGGATTATATCATATACAGATCGAAGCACACACCGCCACGGGCAGTAGGGAGTATATCATACACAGACTGCAGCACACACACACCACCAGGGGCAGTAGGGAGTATATCATACACAGACTGCAGCACACACACCACCAGGGGCAGTAGATCATATACATACTGCAGCGCACTCACCACCAGGGGCAGTAGGGAGTATATCATACACATACTGCAGCGCACACACCACAAAGGGGCAGTAGGGAGTATACAGTGCACAGTAGCCAATAGCGCATATGAAGCCTTCGGGAACATTATCACTGTACATACCAATCACCAGGATAATTTTTGGGTGTGGTCTTGAGGGATCAAACACTTCATACTCCTCTATCAGTTCTGCGGTCTCGGAGAGATCGGTGTCACTTTCTATGGAGAACTGGTGGATGGGCGGCAGCCGGTCATATCTCCGATATGGGAAATTACAGCTTTCTGGCAACACTGAAACAAAGAGGGGAACACATGAGAACAAAGCTCGGACTTGTGAATACTTTGGGTTACATTAAAGAATAACTCCTCCCACTACGCATGTAGGTTTGGGTGAAACCGTTCATATTAAACAATGATCCTGAATATTACGGAGCTGGGGCATTGTGTTGCTTTGGGGTGGGGGGCAACCATCACGTGACCCACTGTCACTTGATGGTCCTTTCACCAACTTGGAAACAGACCTATCCATTCTGGGACCATTCGCGCAGCTTCAAGTAAGAAATCTCTGACAACGAGCATGAAACCCTGGACAACAAGCATGCAACCCTGAACGAGCATGAAAATCCGTCAACCGGCCAGTCTGTTATTGTGCACACTTGTTCAGCACGATAGTGGGTTTGTCGACATGACACATACGAAGTAGCAGAAAATACCGACACACAACGGCGGCCTGAGCCAAGAACTGCACTGTCAAAGGAGGCAATTCAATTGTTTTTTTACCCTGCTCATTAGCAACGGGCGCCCGAAAGAGCAATTCAATTGTTCAGCTGTTAGGGCGCAACTGCATGATTATTGCGTACAGCCTCCTCCGGTGGCGAGCAGCTGCTTTGGTGCGGGACTTGGCAGCGGCTTAGCCACGTTAAACATTTCTGAGCAGAGAACCCTCATTATTTAAGACGTCCAATCATGAAACATCTCTTTATTCGTGCTCTATAGACACTCAATCCATTCTACATAGTCACTCTGACGCACTCGCTCTTCCGACCGCCATAATTATCAGCGTCTGTGTCTAATCTTCTCCACTGTTCACCCATATTTGACTTTATTTTACCTTTGTTTTTCAGTATTGCTTCCCTACAATACTGAACGGGTTTTGTTGTAGGATTGTTTTATTGCACTCGCTGCATTTTATAAAAATGACCTAAATTTTAAAAAAAGGTTTCTAAAAATCTGCCGCTACCCGAAGCGTTCTGCATAATCGCAGTCATCGGTAACATCAGCTGACAAGTGCTCTGCACACACTCAGCCCAGAACTCGTGGCAGGACTAGGTTTGACATTTGCATCGTTTAAGGTAAAACTATTAGTCTGCAAAGTACTTCAGCAAGGGGACTGAGGTCTCAGAAGTGGTTCTAGAACGTACCAATCTCTAAGCGCTGTCAATCAGTTGTCACCGCCATCACCACTGGTGAATACATTGATCACAAACTTTCTGTGTAAGCAATATTTGCAGTTCTGCCTTCAGGGAGTAACACAAAGAGATGCTTGGGGCTAGTAACTGAGCGAGGCTGCCCAGGGGAGAAGCAGCTGGTCCGGAGATGTACGCCTGCAGTACTGAACGTTTCTCCTGCCAATTGCTTATCGTCATTAAGAAGCAGGCGCTTGCAGGGAATTTGGGGATACGTGGTATAGACACAGTCTCACCTGCACCACAATCTCTGTCTCAGGTTCCTCTGCAGAGCAGTCACATTAAGTTGGGCTCTGCTGCAGAACGTGGGAAGAGCCAAGAAGCAGGATTGGAACAACAACTTTCAGTGCATCACTGTGCACTTGACATCTAGCTGCGCTACGTGGGGTCAGACATTCCCATGGGGCAGATGCTGGGCCATCCTTGGCTATGAATGTGTATTTTGCATTTCTGTCCTCCCTAAGCTCAGCTCCATGGTCCCTGACATACTGTGTAGAAAGCAGCGACTTGCTAATTTTTGGGGTTATTACTGCTCGTTCACATGTGAGAGTTCTCTGTTACACAAATCCCCATAAAGTCTCCAGCGGATTGTATATATTTATATACATATTATATAGTTTTGGACATAAGGAGCCTGCACACTGCGCGCACCAAGCGCCAAGCATCTGGTTATGACTCCTCTCCCTGGTGTCACATTGAGAGAATACAGAACTCAGTTTCTTTCTATCTCTAAGTTATTCAACTGCGGAAACACCATCCAAACTCATCCGGTGGTTAATGCGTGATGCCGGAAAATAACAGACACAGGGCCGGATGTATTGCGGTGGCCGTGCAAGATGCCACCCAAACTTAGGCATTATTTTAAATGGGGCAATCATATACATGGCATGGTTTTGCATTGTAAAGGAACTCCCCTATGCACAGTCCTACAGGGGGGGGAAGGCCGCTATCCACAGTCCTACAGGGGGGGGGGGGGGGGGAAGGACGCTATCCACAGTCCTGCATGGGGGGGGGGGGGGGGAAGGACGCTATCCACAGTCCTCCATGGGGGGGGGGGGGGGAGGACGCTATCCACAGTCCTGAATGGGGGGGGGGGGGAAGGACGCTATCCACAGTCCTCCATGGGGGGGGGGGGGAGGACGCTATCCACAGTCCTCCAAGGGGGAAGGACGCTATCCACAGTCCTCCAAGGGGGAAGGACGCTATCCACAGTCCTCCATGGGGGAAGGACGCTATCCACAGTCTCCATGGGGGAAGGACGCTATACACAGTCCTCCATGGGGGAAGGACGCTATACACAGTCCTCCATGGGGGAAGGACGCTATACACAGTCCTCCATGGGGGAAGGACGCTATACACAGTCCTCCATGGGGAAGGACGCTATCCACAGTCCTCCATGGGGGGGAGGACGCTATCCACAGTCCTCCATGGGGGGGAAGGACGCTATCCACAGTCCTCCATGGGGAAGGACGCTATCCACAGTCCTCCATGGGGGGGGAGGACGCTATCCACAGTCCTCCATGGGGGGGAAGGACGCTATCCACAGTCCTCCATGGGGGAAGGACGCTATACACAGTCCTCCATGGGGGAAGGACGCTATACACAGTCCTCCATGGGGGAAGGACGCTATACACAGTCCTCCATGGGGGAAGGACAGCTATACACAGTCCTCCATGGGGAAGGACGCTATACACAGTCCTCCATGGGGGAAGGACGCTATACACAGTCCTCCATGGGGAAGGACGCGATACACAGTCCTCCATGGGGAAGGACGCGATACACAGTCCTCCATGGGGGGGAAGGACGCGATACACAGTCCTCCATGGGGGAAGGACGCTATACACAGTCCTCCATGGGGGGAAGGACGCTATACACAGTCCTCCATGGGGGGAAGGACGCTATACACAGTCCTCCATGGGGGAAGGACGCTATCCACAGTCCTCCATGGGGGAAGGACGCTATCCACAGTCCTTCATGTGGAAGGACGCTATACACAGTCCTCCATGGGGAAGGACGCTATACACAGTCCTTCATGTGGAAGGACGCTATACATAGAGTGGGTGTTGTCTGGGTGGGGACATCCCTTTAGAAATTATCTTGTCTGTGTATAATAATAAGACATAGTGTTCATAGCGACACCCCAGGCAGAGAAGAGGAACTGCTAGAATGAACACTAAAGACACGTAAGAGACCACACTGAGAATTACCGCTTCTGTAGAAGGATCTTCGGGACTGTCCACCATTGAGCGGAGGTAAGTTCCTCTTGTCCGGTCCCACAAACGTGTCCCACTTTACTTTCTCCGATCCTCCCAGATCCCTCACTTTTTGTAAACAGTTTTCCAAGTAATCCACAGGATCGTCCGGTCTGTAATACATTAATCCATTCAGAAGCCCCTGAAACAAGGAGATAAAACACACGATGTGAGCGCCATGTACTCTGATGATAGTTCTACAAGCATTACTGCGACAGGATGGAACAACAGGAATGTCCTTCTAGCCAGGAGAGGTTCCCCAGTCCATACATGAGAACGTATTCCCATAATTGTACAGATACAGTATATTCCCGTGCCAATATTCCTTATACCTGAATCCCCCCCAGAAGGAGGTGGTCTGAGCTCTGATATAATTGAGTTTTTCATGTGACAATTAAAACAGCATTAATCATATAAAACATGTTTTATGTTTATTTCCATCCTATTACACCACTTTGTACTTAATTATTACGTCCTTAGTATTCATTCCTCCTAATTAACAGCCCAGATCTGCAGTCTAAGATCACTTCACAGCCCGTCACCTCCTCTCCTCCCGAACACCTCCGGATTCCTCTCTCGTTAGCTACTGTACTTCACCTCCGCGCA